>NC_048227.1:23673519-23721867 GCF_002007445.2 Ailuropoda melanoleuca
CGTTACCTTGGAATTAACTTAACCAGAGACGTAAAGGACCTATATCCTAGAAACTATAGATCACTTTTGAAAGATATTGAGGAAGACATAAAAAGATGGAAAAATATTCCATGCTCATGGATTGGAAGAATTAACATAGTTAAAATGTCCATACTACCCAGAGCAATCTACACTTTCAATGCTATCCCGATCAAAATACCGAGGACATTTTTCAAAGAACTGGAACAAATAGTCCTTAAATTTGTATGGAACCAGAAAAGGCCCCGAATCTCCAAGGAACTGTTGAAAAGGAAAAACAAAGCTGGGGGCATCACAATGCCGGATTTCGAGCTGTACTACAAAGCTGTGATCACAAAGACAGCATGGTACTGGCACAAAAACAGACACATCGACCAATGGAACAGAATAGAGAACCCAGAAATGGACCCTCGGCTCTTTGGGCAACTAATCTTTGATAAAGCAGGAAAAAACATCCGGTGGAAAAAAGACAGTCTCTTCAATAAATGGTGCTGGGAAAATTGGACAGCTACATGCAAGACAATGAAACTTGACCACTCTCTCACACCATATACAAAAATAAACTCCAAATGGATGAAAGACCTCAATGTGAGACAGGAATCCATCAAAATTCTAGAGGAGAACATAGGCAACAACTTCTATGACATCGGCCAGAGCAACCTTTTTCACGACACATCTCCAAAGGCAAGAGAAATAAAAGATAAAATGAACTTATGGGACTTTATCAGGATAAAGAGCTTCTGCACAGCCAAGGAAACAGTCAAAAAAACTAAGAGACAGCCCACGGAATGGGAGAATATATTTGCAAAGGACACCACAGATAAAGGACTGGTATCCAAGATCTACAAAGAACTTCTCAAACTCAATACACGAGAAACAAATAAACAAATCATAAAATGGGCAGAAGATATGAACAGACACTTTTCCAATGAAGACATACAAATGGCTAACAGACACATGAAAAAATGTTCAAAATCATTAGCCATCAGGGAAATTCAAATCAAAACCACACTGAGATACCACCTTACGCCAGTTAGAATGGCAAAGATAGACAAGGCAAGAAACAACAATTGTTGGAGAGGATGTGGAGAAAGGGGATCCCTCCTACATTGTTGGTGGGAATGCAAGTTGGTACAGTCACTCTGGAAAACAGTGTGGAGGTCCCTCAAAAAGTTAAAAATTGAGCTACCCTATGACCCAGCCATTGCACTACTGGGTGTTTACCCCAAAGATACAGACGTAGTAAAGAGAAGGGCCATATGCACCCCAATGTTCATAGCTGCATTGTCCACAATAGCCAAATCATGGAAGGAGCCGAGATGCCCTTCAACAGATGACTGGATTAAGAAGCTGTGGTCCATATATACAATGGAATATTACTCAGCTATCAGAAAGAACGAATTCTCAACATTTGCTGCAACATGGACGGCACTGGAGGAGATAATGCTAAGTGAAATAAGTCAAGCAGAGAAAGACAATTATCATATGATTTCTCTCATCTATGGAACATAAGAACTAGGATGATCGGTAGGGGAAGAAAGGGATAAAGAAAGGGGGGGTAATCAGAAGGCGGAATGAAGCATGAGAGACTATGGACTCTGAGAAACAAACTGAGGGCTTCAGAGGGGAGGGGGGTGGGGGAATGGGATAGGCTGGTGATGGGTAATAAGGAGGGCACTATTGCATGGTGCACTGGGTGTTATACGCAACTAATGAATCATCGAACTTTACACAGAAACCAGGGATGTACTGTATGGTGAATAACATAATATAATAAAAAAACATTAAGAAAAATTAAACTGCAATATTCTGGAATATCCAAATGACCTATCAAATATGGAGAAGGGACTCAACTTCACTGTGATTAGGGAAATGCAAATTAAAACCACAAGGCACACAGCCCCTTTGCAACCAAGCTTCCCCAAAAAAGGAATTTACATGTGTTTCCATTCTCTACCCTCATCCACTCCTCAGCCCCCTGCAATCCCGCCTCAGTCTCTAAAAGAGTCCTGCATGAAGACAGCCAATGACTTCAATGTTGCCCAAAGTTACTGAGCCAGATTTGAATGCACTTTGGAGCCTGCCTTTTCCATATCCTTGTACAGCAAAATGAGATATAAACTCTGCAAATGCTCTGCAAGGAATCTCCTCCCAAGGCCAAAGTGAAACTCACGTGAAGGTCATAAGGAAACTCTTCTGAGACCATTCAAAATCTTTCTCCTGCTCACATGCCCACCACACACACACACACACACATACACACACACATACACACACACACACACACACACACACACACACACTCTCTGGGTCCTGGCTACACATTAAACCAAATGTCTCTAAGTGGGGGAGACACCCCAGACATCCTCCAGCTGGGCTCATCCTTGATCAGACACCTCTGGTTGAGCTTCATAAATTGCCACCACTGCTGTCTGGTTGGATTTCTGTCAGACAGCTCCCCATTAACGCTTGCAGACAGTGAGACAGTGCATCGCAACGTTTCCAGCCGGCCTCTGCTGGGGACTTTCTGCCCCTGGACCCCACTTCCCTCAATGCATGTACCCCTCAAAACTCTGCTCTATCCCCCCCGCTTCTCATAACGGATGAAGAGACCACAGATTATCCCAGAACTGAATGCAACCTTTTGTTCAGCAAACAGTTATATCCAATGGACCCAGGATGGGTACTGGGACTCCAGAAATGGATCAGACACAGGCCTCTGTGCCTCAGTTTCTCTATATGGAAGTGGGACTAATGACAGTACCTGCCTTATAGAGTCACAGTGAAGATAAATAAAATAATGCACTTAGCACAATGTCCTACACATAATAGGTGCTCAATAAACTGAAGTTCTGCTGTGCATCCTTAGAGGGGCAAATTTGCATCATTAATACTTTTTCCTAGGGTGCCCCTGAGGCTAATGGCACACATGGGCACAGAGTCTACCATCTCTGCAAAACGGACTCTTACTGAGTTCAAAGGTAATACTATATACCAAATGCATCACAAAGGGTTTTGCATTAGTCATTGTTTTATTACTATTGCTATGACTTTTAACTAATAATTAATAAGCACAGTTGCCCAACACTGTTCCAATCACTTTACGTATATCAGCCCACTTAATCCTCAAACAACCCATAAGATGAGCATTATTATTACTTTTTTGTTGTTGTTATCATCAACTCCCCCATTTACAGGTATAGAAATGAAAACAAAAAGAGGTTAATTTGTCTATAGTAACTCAGAGAGTAAGTGACAGAGCAGGGATTTGAATGCAGGCAGTCTGACTCCCAAACCCTCAGTCTTAACGGCCATGCTCTGCTGTTATGATTATCCTTCACACCCTGCTTACTCCACCAGACTGGACAAGGATCAAATAAGACACAGTAAAGTCCAAGATCACACCGACATTCAGTTGAAACACTGAAAAATCAGTATTTAAGGCAAAACTCATATATAATCTAAAATTCACCTTGAAAGATATATCATCCATAAGTCAGCATGGTTCTGAGGATTACCGTACTATCTCCCTCCACCAATTTTTCTTCCAGCATCAAAACAGAATGCCAATCCTTCAGTTAAACATCAAAAACAAAACAAAACAAAGCACCTGATTGGGGGTTGTTTTGCTGAGTGAAATTTTGGCCAAGCTTACATGAGTTAATTCCTACTAAGTTAAATGGGTGTCTAATGTGATGTGGTTCCACTGTATGGAATGTGTGTGGATATGCTGCGTAAACTGTACAGCGTAATAACAATACTGGCTAACACTTAGATAATAGCCTTTGTCATGTGTTGGGTACCATTCTATCTGTTTTACACGTATGGATACACTTAATCCCCCAACAGCCCTAGGAGGTAGGTACTATTGTTATCATTCTCATCTTACAGATGGAGAAACTGAGGCACAGAGTTTCAAGCATTTGCTGTGGTATCACCTAACTGGATTTGACCCCAGACACTCTGACTCCAGGGGCCATGTATCAGGCCATCTCTCCAAGGATCCCAAGGTGAAGTGTGCTTATGACTCTCTTCCCCTTCCTCCATGCCTCCAGCCAGCTTCCTTCATGATCCAGCTGCGTCCAAAGAGCCTGTTGGTCTCTGCGAAGAAACAGTCTCATTGAATCCTCTCTGAAAGCTAATTCGGCCATTTACTCTCAATTTGTAGCGGATGCTGTCGTCTCTCAGATTTCAAAGAAGATGAATGCATGGGTCAAATTGAATTAAAAAATTTAATTGAATAAGACAGAACCAGACAGCTTGATGGAAGACTTTGATCTGATAAAAGGAGAGTAGAAATGCGTGCTCCTAAGGCCGGGGTGTGATGGGGAGCTGTCTGGACCTTGTCTAGCTTCTTCTCATCTGCAGGAAAGCCAGTTATGCCAATTATGGGTGAGACTGCCCTGAGGTGGTGTGGGGAAGACTGTTCCAAGGCATTTACCAGATTACCATGTCCCCAAACAGGCTGCAAGCTCGCCCACCTTCCTGCCTATCCCTGCCTCCAGACCAACACAACTTTGAGCCCCTGAAAGTCAGGGACTTTGTCTCAGACTTCACAAGACCCCTGTGTCATGGACGTAACAGGATCCCTACAAAAGAAATATATTTTTTAAAGATTTTATTTATTTATTTACTTACTTACTTATTTGTCAGAGACAGACAGAGAGAAAGCACAAGCAGGGGGAGGAGCAGGCAGAGAGAAAAGCAGGCTCCCCACTGAGCAAGAAGCCCAATGCAGGACTCGATCCCAGGACCCTGGGATCATGACCTGAGCCTAAGGCAGACACTTAACCAACTGAGACATGCAGGAGTCCCCAAAAGAGATATTTAAAGAGAGAGACAGAGACAGAGAGAAATACATTAAATCAGTACCCCACAGACCCAACCTGCAGACCCACTCCCCAGACTTCTCTGGCATGCCCACTGGTTTGTCTGTTTTCTAATCAGGAGGTTTCCCACTTTAAAATCCATATTGGTAGCTTCTCTTTAAATACTGCTACTCAAAGTGAGGCCCCAGACCAGGAGCATCGGCACCAACTGGGAGCTTGTCAGAAATGCAGACTCTCAGGTCCCACCCCAGACACTGTAAACCAGAATTTACATTTTAACATTAAAGAAGGAAAGAAGGTCTTGCTTCAGATCAGTGGTTCTCACCCCTGGCTACGCATCACAATGACCTGAATGAAGAGCTTTTTAAAAATCCAGACACCCAGGCCACACTCCACCCTTTTCATTCAAAATCTCTAGGGGGAGGATACCGACATCAGCATTTTTTTAAAGCTCCCAGATGATTCCAATGGATGGCCAAAGTTGAAAACCAATCGATCAAAATCAGAGTATCTGGACACATTTGGTTTCCTATTCCCACAAGACAAAGAGTGGCTGAGGAGCCATTCTCCAGCCCCACCTGGCCTCATCATGCATTTTCATAACCTGCATGTGCCACATGCCTATGATCCACAACTTCTGTATCTACTCGAGGTCCCTGAACCTATTCTCCTCTCAGAACACTCCCCCTACACTCCTCATCTCCCCCTCCTTTAGGAGGGCCACTAGCAAGAAGCAGCCAAGCAGTTTCTAATAAAGTAAATATGCATGCAGTGTATGACCCAGCAATTCCACCCCTAAGCTTCCATCCAAGAGAAATGAACACACATGCCCACAAAAAGACTTATACAAGAACATTCATACATCTTTATTAATAATTGCCAAAACTGGAAATAACCCAAATAACCATCAAAAGAAGAAAAGATAAACAAGCTGTGGTACATCCATTTGATGGAACACACCTTGCAAATAAATGGGAACAAATCATTGATCCATGCAAAACATGGATGAATCTCAAAAACCTTGTGGTGAAGGAAAGAAGCCAAACACAAAAGTATACGTGCTACACACTTTCATTTATATGAAATTCTTTAAAAATGCAAACCAAAGATATGGAGATAGAAATCAGAATAGTGATTGCCTCTGATGTGGGAGGAGACACTGACTATAAAGAGTCAAGACACAACTTTCCAGAAAGATGTGAACGTTCTCTATCTTGATCTGGGTGATTGTTACATGGGTATACACATTTGTCAGAACTCATCAAACTATACTGTTAAGATTTGTGCATTTTGATCTATGCAAATTTTACCTCAATAAATGTTTAACCACTAATTAAAAAAAAAACTATCAAGAGGCAACGTGGGGTAGGGGTGGGTGTGTGTGTGAACTTAGGAATTTGAGTCTTGACTCCTCTACTTTCACCCTGAAAGATCTCAGGCAAAGGAGGCAGAAGTCAGGCCTATAAAAGTGAGAACAATAGCACTCTGGTAAACACAATTGTTTAGCTACCCAATTCCTTTCTCCCTTGCTGACTCTAATGAGGGATGAAAATCACGTACTCACTCTCCCCACTTTCCTTGCAACTAGGAGTAGCCATGTGACCAAATACCATGTATATGTAGACAGATGTCTAGGAGAGATTTTGCATTTCTTATTATAAATGAATAAAGAAAAGGAACAGTTGTAGCTGTTGCCATCCTTCCCTCTCCCTCTTTCTTGCTTTGAAAACAGATGTGATGCCTGGAGCAGGGGCAGCCCTCTTTTGACCATGAGGCAATAAGCAAGTCAGAAAAAGCCATGGGAACTCAGAGATACTGGTCCTGACACGGCTGAGATGCTAGATCAAGGTCAGCAGCTGCCTACCTCCAGACTACTACTTCTATGATGTCCACATCCCACTCCTCAGAATCTCCAAATATGTTTCATGACAGGGGAGGATTAAGACTGTAGATGGGCTTAAGGTTGCTACACAGCTGACCTTGAAATGGGGAGATTATCCTGGATTATGTGGGTAAATCCACTGCAATCACAATGGTCTTTAAGCATAAAAGAGGGATGGGGTGCCTGGGTGGCTCAGTCGTTGAGTGTCTGCCTTCAGCTCAGGGCGTGATCCCAGAGTCCTGGGATCGAGCCCTATATCAGGCTCCTCTACTGGGAGCCTGCTTCTTCCTCTCCCACTACCCCTGCCTGTGTTCCCTCTCTCGCTGGCTGTCTCTCTGTCAAATAAATAAAATCAATCTTTAAAAAAAAAAAAGAAACGAAACGCATAAAAGAGGGATGCAAAAATTTGAGTGTCAGAGGTATGCAATGTAAGAAATCAGTGTAATCGAGCACTGATTGTTTGAAGATGCAGGAGCCATGAGCCAAGGAATGGTGGTTATCTCTAGAAGGTGAAAAAGCAAAGGAAATGGATTCTTTCCTAGAATCTCCACAAAGAATGCAGCCCTACTGATGCCTTAATTTTAGCTCAGTGAGACCCACTTCAGACTTCTAACCTCCAGAACTATAAGATAATAAATCTGTGTTGTTTTATGCCACTCCATTTGTGGTCATGTGTTACAGCAGCCATAGGAAACTAATGCAGCAAGATTTGGAGGCTGACAACCCCTTCTCCCAGCAGGATGAAAGAACTTCAAATATTCTAGCCAGACAAACTTTCTAAATCTTGACTGGCTGGTGGTGTATGCATATGAAAACATATGTAAATTTTGTTTGCCATATATGTACTATATATTAATTAAAAAGTCAAAAAGGCACAGCAAATGTCATGAACATACCTTTTCAGAAAAGTCCCCCTAAACCCAGCCAACTGAGTCAGTAGGCTGGAAGGGGGCAAGTGGCAGTTTACAGAGGAGTGGCCAAATCCCACCATCAGATGGTAGAGACTTGAGGCAGAAGCCAGCTCAGTTAAGAAGCTTCCACCCTCTGCCCTCTCTTGCCTGACACGCCTGTCAGTCTTGCTTTCATACCACCTCTCCAACATCTTTCCACAAGCATGTTGCCACCCTTACCTCCAACTCTATTTGCCCAGTAAAATCTTTATTTACACCTCCTGTCCTAGTATAATTAACAGTGTGTCCTGGTTAGGAAGATAAATCATATAACCACCTACCTTGAACAAATTGTTGAAAAAGTGGCATTTGAGGAGAATGAACCTGGGGGAAGAAGTCACTGACCCTACTACACCCCCTCCCAATGCTTCTCAGTTATGGCAAAACAAAGAGGAATGAGAAGTCTCACTCACTGTTTGGGTCTCACCATGATCATACCCTCTGGCCCACTGACCGCACCAGCCTCATCATCACAAGGATGAGCTCAGAACAACCGAGGATATGGATCTATAAAACCTCACTCACGTCCTGCCCCTGGCCCAAACCAAAATGCCCACTCCATCCTCCCTGGGCAAAAGCCATGTGCTTAAAAGCATCACGTGGGACCCATTCAAGGTAATTAACAACCTGTTAGATGTCATAAACCAGCCCCACTCCCCGGATCTTTCCCCAACCTTGGGATTTAGATGAAAGGCAGACAAATTTGGTTGCCACTTATCTTTGGACTGAACTTTTTTTCTTGAGCTGACTAAATGACATCCTGCCTTCTCAGGATCAGAAAACACAGTCTATTTTGTGTTCAGTGACTCTGGAGTCCCTGTGAAAGTCACCTTGCAGGAGTGATCTGGTGAATTTAGCCCAGTATGGGCTGGTTTCCCAATAGCGTGGGGATGATTAGACTTTGGTCTGTGGCTCAGCCACCTCCTGAGGCTAGAGACACACAATAGTGCCCTATTAGGCTCACCTGACAGCCGGCATCAACAACCAAACATGTGGGTGGATGAGTCTTCAGATGATTCCAGTCCCCAGCTGTGAAGTCTTCCAGCTAATAACACAATCATCATAGGCAGAGACAATCCATCCCATTATGCCCTGTCTGAAGTTCTGACTTGCAGAAACTGTGAGAGATAATAAATACTGTTATTATTTAAACCACAGTGTTTCTACATTTATTTGTTATGCAGCAGTTTATAATGAATACAGAAAGAACCTGAATCGTGCCATGTTATGCAGTTATGCAGCATGCAGATGTAAAATCCGATGGAAGAACAGGGATTGGTACTTTTTGAGGTACGTAACCACCTCTGGACCAATCACTGAGTCCAGGACAAAGCTACACTCTGACTGACCCTGCTGGTGGCCAAAATGGGACACCATGATGGATAACTCCACTTGCAAAGCAAGGAGAGGGAGGGGAGTCCTCTCAAGAAAATGATGCTGGCAGACAAAAAGCAATGTCAAATACAGTGACCTCATTGCTTATCTCTTTTCCACTCCTGCCTTTCCTGCTCCCGTTAACTATAATGATGTCTTCTGCTGATGGCCAAAGTGTTAGACCATTCCTACTAAAGATATCTCCACTGATGTTTCCCACAGATAACTGTGCTAGGACCATGGATATCAATGCTATTGCCAAGGTCAGTCTCTCATTGAAGCTGGAACTCTCTACCCACTGATGCTTTGAGCTATATTCTTCTTTTTTATGGTCATTTTATTGTATTCCTGGCCTTAGGAATCAGGTATTATTCTAAACTGAACTATATCATCAAAACACTCAATTTCTGTTCCAGTTACTGTGTTGGAAACCAGCATATGTCCTCAGTATTCTTTTACTTAAAAAAAAAAAGTGATTCCCAACCTCGGATGCATATTACAATTACCTGGGGAGTTTTTAAAAACAATACAAATGCCCAGGCCCCACTCCAAGCCAATTACATTAAATTCCCAAGGTGGAAAACTTAGCGTTTGTATTTTTAAATGCTCCTACAGAAAATTCCAGAGTTACAGCCAGGGTTGAGACCACTGAGTTGGAGTGAATCAATCACATTGCCAATAAAAAGTTCTGTCAGTTCCACCTTATAAAAAATGTCTCTGGTATCTGTCCATTTCAATGCAGTTTCACATCAGCACAACTCGGCACAAGCCACCATCAACACTTGCCTGGCCCACTCCAAAAACCTACTAAGCTTTCCCCCTTCTCTCCCTCACTCTGCTCCCTACTTTCAATTCTGCCTCCTTGCAATGCTTCTCCTCAAAGCAGCCAGGGTGACTGACCCTTTTAAAACATAAATAAGGCAATGTCATTCCCTTGCTTAGAAACCATCAGTGACTTTCAACTGGACTTAAAATCTAAACTCCCTATGAAGACCTTCAAGGATCTAGTCCCTGTCCCCTCTCCAGCTTCACCTCCAAACATTCCCCCTGATCACTAAGTTCCAGTCATCTTAGACCAGCCCGACCCAAGAGAACTTTCTGTGAAAAATGGAAATGTTCTATATTTGTACTATCCAACATGGGACCCCACAGCCAGCCACCTGTGGCTATTGAGCACTTCAGATGTGGATAATGAGGATCCAAATGTTTTATGTAATTTTCATTCATATAAATTTAAATAGCCACATGTAGTTATTAGGCACCATATTGGACAGTACAGTACCTGGATTTCAAGCATGGCAAATTCTTTACCTCCTCAGGGTTTTAGAACAACAATTCTCTCTGCTTGGACCTGGACGTGAGAGAGGAGTGGTTCTCCAAAGGAAAACAAGGGAGAGATATTCCCAGACTAAGGAATGGTGTAGAGGTAAAAGCCAACAGGTGTCCACCTCAATGAGGGAGAAATCAGGGCTGACTCTGAGAGCAAATAATAGGGAATGGTAAGGGGACAGCCCAAAATGCTGAGTTCAAGTAAAAGAAGTGTTCAAATGTGAATACAACACAATGGAAAAGCAATTTGCAGACAAATACATACAGTGAGTCCTTTGACATAAATTCAGAAATCTACCCAATGAAACAATACATTGTTTACAGCTACAAACATATTAGGAAAAACCAAAGAAAAGCAACAGAATGATAAACACAAAATTCACAACAGTGGTGACTTCTGAGGGAAGAGAGGAGGAGACACAATCAGGGAAAAACAGAGCAGTCCATCCTGAGCACAGGTAGTGTGTTCATTGCTGCAGGGAATTTTAAAACACTAAAACAAGTAAAAAAAATCAATTGGTCTGTTTTTCACTTTCACCAAGCTCCAGAAATTCTAAACAATGTCAGTGATAAAATACTCCTCCCCTAAAAAAAATAGCTTTTGTTGGTTTNACTCCTGCCTTTCCTGCTCCCGTTAACTATAATGATGTCTTCTGCTGATGGCCAAAGTGTTAGACCATTCCTACTAAAGATATCTCCACTGATGTTTCCCACAGATAACTGTGCTAGGACCATGGATATCAATGCTATTGCCAAGGTCAGTCTCTCATTGAAGCTGGAACTCTCTACCCACTGATGCTTTGAGCTATATTCTTCTTTTTTATGGTCATTTTATTGTATTCCTGGCCTTAGGAATCAGGTATTATTCTAAACTGAACTATATCATCAAAACACTCAATTTCTGTTCCAGTTACTGTGTTGGAAACCAGCATATGTCCTCAGTATTCTTTTACTTAAAAAAAAAAAGTGATTCCCAACCTCGGATGCATATTACAATTACCTGGGGAGTTTTTAAAAACAATACAAATGCCCAGGCCCCACTCCAAGCCAATTACATTAAATTCCCAAGGTGGAAAACTTAGCGTTTGTATTTTTAAATGCTCCTACAGAAAATTCCAGAGTTACAGCCAGGGTTGAGACCACTGAGTTGGAGTGAATCAATCACATTGCCAATAAAAAGTTCTGTCAGTTCCACCTTATAAAAAATGTCTCTGGTATCTGTCCATTTCAATGCAGTTTCACATCAGCACAACTCGGCACAAGCCACCATCAACACTTGCCTGGCCCACTCCAAAAACCTACTAAGCTTTCCCCCTTCTCTCCCTCACTCTGCTCCCTACTTTCAATTCTGCCTCCTTGCAATGCTTCTCCTCAAAGCAGCCAGGGTGACTGACCCTTTTAAAACATAAATAAGGCAATGTCATTCCCTTGCTTAGAAACCATCAGTGACTTTCAACTGGACTTAAAATCTAAACTCCCTATGAAGACCTTCAAGGATCTAGTCCCTGTCCCCTCTCCAGCTTCACCTCCAAACATTCCCCCTGATCACTAAGTTCCAGTCATCTTAGACCAGCCCGACCCAAGAGAACTTTCTGTGAAAAATGGAAATGTTCTATATTTGTACTATCCAACATGGGACCCCACAGCCAGCCACCTGTGGCTATTGAGCACTTCAGATGTGGATAATGAGGATCCAAATGTTTTATGTAATTTTCATTCATATAAATTTAAATAGCCACATGTAGTTATTAGGCACCATATTGGACAGTACAGTACCTGGATTTCAAGCATGGCAAATTCTTTACCTCCTCAGGGTTTTAGAACAACAATTCTCTCTGCTTGGACCTGGACGTGAGAGAGGAGTGGTTCTCCAAAGGAAAACAAGGGAGAGATATTCCCAGACTAAGGAATGGTGTAGAGGTAAAAGCCAACAGGTGTCCACCTCAATGAGGGAGAAATCAGGGCTGACTCTGAGAGCAAATAATAGGGAATGGTAAGGGGACAGCCCAAAATGCTGAGTTCAAGTAAAAGAAGTGTTCAAATGTGAATACAACACAATGGAAAAGCAATTTGCAGACAAATACATACAGTGAGTCCTTTGACATAAATTCAGAAATCTACCCAATGAAACAATACATTGTTTACAGCTACAAACATATTAGGAAAAACCAAAGAAAAGCAACAGAATGATAAACACAAAATTCACAACAGTGGTGACTTCTGAGGGAAGAGAGGAGGAGACACAATCAGGGAAAAACAGAGCAGTCCATCCTGAGCACAGGTAGTGTGTTCATTGCTGCAGGGAATTTTAAAACACTAAAACAAGTAAAAAAAATCAATTGGTCTGTTTTTCACTTTCACCAAGCTCCAGAAATTCTAAACAATGTCAGTGATAAAATACTCCTCCCCTAAAAAAAATAGCTTTTGTTGGTTTAAGTTCTAAAAATTGTTGCAATGGCTAGTTATATAGGTATGTACAGAAATGTATATATGTAAACTTCAAATTTTCACATTTTATTGCTTATCCTTTGTGCCAGTTATCAGGGTTTTTTTGTTTGTTTGTTTGTTTTGGTCTGTCAGCTCCAAATTTATCCTTCTCTGACCTGCTATGAGATTCTGGAGCTGGACCCTCTGAATGGTTCTCCTCGGCCAGCAAGCATGATGTTAGGTTATGTCAGTAGAGGGCGCTGGAGGGACACTGCAAAAGGGTGGCACTTCTATTACTGGTTCGAAAGTTTTTCTTGCTCCTAGGGCATGGCAGCCAGGAGGTGGCTTCCCAGGGGATTTCAACAGTAGGCTGGCTAGTGAGTTTTGCCAACATCCCAATGGACTGTTTTCTGCTCACTAGCCCTGGCCTTCAGTACTTCAGTGAACCTTGCCGCTGTGTGGTGAACCACAGCCCTTCCTCTCCCACAAGGTCCAAATCTCTTCCTTGGGCAGGCAGCACCTTACAATTTGTTCCTTCCTTCACGCGGTAGGCAGAATCATTAAGTGGCCTCCAGGGATGCCCTCCCTGGTGTACATGCCCTATGTAATCCCTAAGGCTGAGAATTGGATGAAGTCTCATCCTGTGATTAGATTATGTTTTATGGCATAGTTGACTTTAAGAAAAGGAGATTATCTGGGTGAGCCTGACCTAATCACATGAGTCTTTTTAAGTCTGGGTCTAGAAGTGAGAGACAGGAAGTAAGTCTGGCTGACATCTTGATTTCAGCCTTGTCTTACCCGTACCTTGTCATATCTACAGAACTGTAAACTAACAAATAGGTGGGGTTTTTTTTTAATATTCTTTAATGTGGTAAAATACACATAATATAAAATTTACCATTTTAACCATTTTTAAGTGTACAGTTCAACAGCATTAAGTACATTCACCTTGTTGTGCAACCATCACCACCATCCCTCTCCAGAATGTCTTCATCATCCCAAATTGAAATTCTATCCCCATTAAATCATAAATCCCCTTGTCTCCCCACAAAGCTGGAAACAAATATTCTACTTTCTTGTCTCTATGAACTTGACCGTTCTAGGTACTTCATGTAAATGTGTACATACAGTATTTGTCCTTCTGTATCTGGCTTATTTCACTCCGTATGTTTTCAAGGTTGTGCTACGATATATCATGTGTCAGAATATCCTTCCTTTTTGGGATAAAGAAAAGGGGGGTAATCAGAAGGGGGAATGAAACATGAGAGACTATGGACTATGAGAAACAAACTGAAGACTTCAGAGGGGAGGGGGTGGGGGAATGGGATAGACTGGTGATGGGTAGTAAGGAGGGCACGTATTGCATGGTGCACTGGGTGTTACACGCAACTAATGAAGCATCAAACTTTACATCGGAATCTGGGGATGTACTGTATGGTGATTAACATAATAAAATAAAATAAAAAATAAAAAAAAAAGAATATCTTTCCTTTTTAAGGCTGAAGAATAGTGCATTACATAGACATACCACACTTGTTCATTCATTCATCCATCGATGGATACTTGGTTTACATCCACTTTTTGGCTATGGTGTATAATGCTGCTATGAACACAGGTGTGCAAATAACTCTGCAAGTCCCTATTTGCAATTATTTTAGGTGTGTACCCAGAAGTAGAATTGCTGGATCATATGGTAACTCTATGTTTAATTTTTTGAGGAACTACCATGCTGTTTTCCATAGCAGCTAAACAGGTATTATTTTAAACTAACTTAGTGCGAATTTGTCACCCAGCAATAGAAAATTAATACACTTGAGTGCTCTCTTCCAGCCCTAGAGATAGTAACTGCTTCCTACACGTGTTTAGGGTTTTCTTTACCTCTCTTTGTAGCTAATCCTACTAGTTAAATTTCTTTATAAAATTTTCCCTATTCAAACTACTGGTGTGGTGTGTGTCTCCCAAGTGGTCCCTGAAGGATAGACTCTTTAATAAATGGTGTGTTCTATACAGAAGGTAATTTGGAGAACTAATTTCATAGCCAGGCCCTGACATACACAGCAGATTCAGCAACATCCACTCATTTTCTGTTGTAAACTCATAAGAGTTTGAATTTGTTTGGGTTTGTTTTGGATGCAAGTCTTATCTCTAATCCCTGTGATACTGCATATTCCTGTTTTTAAATAACATATTGGAAATAAACAAATGATAGCACGGTGATCTAAAAAAGAGAACTTGAGTTTCATCAATTCTTTCATTCTATTTGATCACTTGGGAGTTTTTATTTGTGTTTAAAATCTAAAACATCAAAAAGGTATAAACTACAAGATGTTAATTTTTTTGGTGGTTCCAAATTTTTATTCTATATTAAATATTTTATTGAATTTGAATAATTTGTTTAAAGAGAATTTCATATTTCCTTTTAAATTATTTATTTTAAATCTAAGTTTGGATCAAGAAAATAATGATTATCACTGAACATTAAATCTTTACTGAAAATAGTTTTGGTGAAAAAAGGATGGAGGTATTAAAAAATAATCTAGCCCAGGTGTAAAGTATTAGGTATACCATTGGGGAGAATGCCCATTAATGGTAACATTAGATTTGTACTCACTATATTGTTATAAATATTGCTTTGTCTTTATTCATTATATTAAAATAATTTTAAATCAAACAGCACAAAGACATACAGTTTAGGTCTAATCCTACCTTCTAAATTCTCTTCCCTAATCTTGGCTCCCTAACTTAATGTCCTTCAACCTTTCTGTGCAGACTCTTGGTTCAAGCTTTGCTCTTAAGACAAAACAGCAATATTGGGATTTTAAGTTTCCTAAATTTTCCTCTAGAAACCCAAGCAGATTCTATCGCACTGAGCGCAAAGCCTGACCCAGGGCTTGATCTCACGACCGCGAGATCTGACCTGAGCCAAAGCCAAGAGTTGGACGCTCCACCAACTGCACCACCCAGGCATACTGGCTGCTTCTTTTAAAATAAAGTGATGGAGGCACTGAATTCTTCCAAAGAGAAAGACATGAGGACAGTAAAGGGGCCTTTTCTTTTTTTTTTTTTATTTTTATTTTAAGTAATCTCTACACACAGGGTGGGGCTTAAAAACTTACAACCCAGAGATCAAGAGTCACATGCTCTACCAGCAGAAACAGCCAGGCACCCTAGGATGTTTTTCTTCATACAGTTTCTGGCCATGGTCCCTTTGAACCAGGGGCTTGCCCCTCCCAGACCTGTCCTCCAAGAACTCTGTGCCTCTCTGAAGACCCAGATAACAGTCTACTTCATGTCCTATCAGGCCATGAGCCTCAGAGCAAGCACACAGGGGCACTGACTCCCAAACCAAGTGCCCACATATTGACTGGCTACCATAGCAATGAGAGCTAAGACACATTAGCCCCTGAGCCACTCCATCTGCAGGCCCCACTGAACCCCATAGCGAGGAGGGCTATCGATTCTCTCCCTACATAACTCTCTCCTTCCTGCCACTGCTGCATTTTTACTCCACAGCAATACTGAGCAGAAAAGAGTTCCCAGATCATCCATGCCCCTCATCCATAACTAAGGGAGCACATCAGAATCAGCTGGGGAGCTCTTTAGAAGAACCTGACACACTGTACAAGAATGTGTCAGCCCCTCAGGGCTGGGGGCTGCGTTCATGTATTTCAAACATGGTGATCCTCATAGACCATCCCAGTTAAGAACCACTGCCGCACAGAACGTAAACAGAGTTTATAGAGAGAAATACCAATGGATTTCAGACATAAGATGCTATCCTCGCCCAGAGACAAGGACCCCACAACGTGATACTATATTTTTCACTGATCAGATTGGCAAAGATCAAAAGTTTGATAATCATAGACAAAGAGTTAATCCCCCTAGTTTATAAAGTATTTCTACAAACGGAAAATGAAAAGACCAATAATCTAATCCAATAGAAAAAGGGCAAAGGAGATGAACAGATAGTTGACAGAAAGGGAAATACTTTATCCATAATAAGAAAATCTAATACAACAACCCATCCAAAGGTACCAAAAGTTTGGTAATATACCGATATGGTCATAGGAGAACAGGGTGGTGAGAAGGCAAACTGGTACAGCCCCATGCGGGCAGTACCTATGAAAACTGCAAGCACTTTTCATCTTTGAGCCATTAATTCTACTCCTTGGAATTTAAAAAACTGATATTAATTGCACATGTGTGAAAAGATTTAAGAACAGAGTTATTCATTTGCAGCATTGTCTGCAGCAGCAAAAGATCAGAAATAACCCATTTCCCAACAGGAGACCAGTTAAATCAATTATAGTATAGCCAGGGGCCCCTGGGTGGCGCAGTCATTAAGCATCTGCCTTCAGCTCAGGGCGTGATCCTGGCGTTATGGGATCGAGCCCCACATCAGGCTCCTCCGCCATAAGCCTGCTTCTTCCTCTCCCACTCCCCCTGCTTGTGTTCCCTCTCTCGCTGGCTGTCTCTATCTCTGTCAAATAAATAAATAAAATCTTTAAAGAAAAAAAATTATAGTACAGCCAAACAGTGAAATACTCTGCTAGACAACCATTTAAATAAAAGTAGTAGTCAGATCAATGAAACAATCCCAAGACATTTTATTTAATGAGAAAAAAAAAATTACAAGGTGAAAAACGGATGTGATTAATGGCAAAATTATTTTCAGTAACGATCATTTAATAATCACTAATTATTTTCTCAAGTCACACTTCAGATTTAAAACAATTAACTATTTTTAAAGAATAAGTTTCTATTTTAAAATATTCAAATTTGATACACACATATGTAGCACATGTATATTTGTGTCATATAGATAACTGAAAGATACACACACGAAATGGTTACACAGCAGAGGATCTCAACAGACATTTTTCCAAAGATATAAAGATGGCCAACAGGTACACGAAAAGGTGCTCCACATCACTCATCACCAGGGAAATGTAAATCAAAACCACAATGACTTAACACCTCATACCTCTTAGAAGGCTATCATCAAAAAGATAAAAGGTAACAAGTGTTGGCAAGAATGTGAAGAAAGGGAACTCCAGCGCACCACTGATGGGACTGTAAACTAGTGCAGGCACTACGGAAAACAGCAGTGTTTTGTGGAGTTTTAATTTTGGAGGTTGCCCCAAAATTAAAAGTAGAACTATATGATCCAAAAATTCCACTTCTAAGTATTTATTCAAAGAAAATGAAAACACTGATTTGAAAAGATATATGCACCCCTATGTTCACTGCAGCATTATTTACAATAGCCAAGACACTGAAACAACCTAAGTGTTCATCAAGAGATGAATGGATAAAGAAAGTAGGGTGTGCATATACAATGGAATGCTATTTGTCCATTAAAAAAAAAAAAAGAAAAAAAAAAGGAGGAAAGCTTGCCATCTGTGACAGGATGGAACTTGACGGCATTGTGCTAAAGTAAGTCAGACAGAGAAAGACAAATATCCTATGATCTCACTTACATGTGGAACCTAAAAAAATCAAGCTCATAGACACAGAGAACAGACTGGTAGTTGCTGGGGGGTGGGGAGTGAAATGGGTCAAGGAAGTTAAAAGGTACAAACTTCTAGTTATAAAATAAGTAAGTCATGGGGATGTAATGTACACCACGGTGACTATCTTCATAATACTGTATTACATATTTAAAAGTTGCTAAGAGAGTAGATCTTAAAAGTTCTCATCAGGGACACCTGGGTGGCTCAGTGGGTTAAGTGTCTGACTCCTGATTTTGGCTCAGGTCATGATCTCAGGGTTGTAAGATCAAGCCCCACATTGAGCCCTGTGTGGAGCCCCCACCCTTGATCCCCTCATCTGGCTCCCTGCTGGGCCTGGAGACTGCTTATCTCTCTCCCTCTGCCCCCCCCCACCCTTTCTCTCTCCTCCTCTCTAAAAAAAAATAATAAAAGTTCTCATCATAAGAAAAACTATTTTTTGTAACTGTATGTGGTAATAGATGTTAACTAGACTTACTGTGGTGATAATCTCACAATACATACAAATATATAATTATTATGTTTGTATACCTGAAAATAATATAATATGTCAATTATAAGTCAATTAAAAAATAAAACAGGAGAGTTATAAGCATAACAGAAGAAAACCGTAAGTACTCGGAGGCAAGATGATTAATTTGCAAATTCTACAGTAACGTGCTGTAGCTGTTAACAGAGAAGATATTTCCCCAAGCAAGGGCACAATAGAATGGAGATGCTGGGGATCAAACCCAGGACCTCATGCATGCTAAGCATGCGCTCTACCACTGAGCTACATCCCCACCTGGTGACAACACTGCTTTTCTAAGCTATCTTCATGAAATAAATCAGAAATTTGCTCCCTTAAAAGAAACAACTGGTAATAGTAACAGCCAGGAGGCTGGGGGTGGGGGATTAATTCAGAGGGTGTGTAGGGAGAAGTTCTAGGAGTTAGGAATAAAAGGAATGTACTTTTTTCTATGCTTTTTGTACTACTTGAGTATTTTACCATATAGGCATTGCCTACTTAAACAAAGATGTAAAAAAAATAAAAGAGAAAATAAAGGTTAAACAAAACCATTTTTCTACAATGCCCCCACTTTACAGATCGAACACTGAAGCTACTAAATAAGAGAAGGGTCTCTCCTATCTACAAAGCCTCCAGCTCCTCCAAGCAGTGGGACCACCTCCCTCCAAGCCCCAGAATCCTTTGTTCTTTTCAAGGTTAGAGACTATCCATGCCTTGTTGCTATGATTTCCATGCCTCATCCATCTTTCTGCCCTCAGTACCCAGTTCAGGGCATCCATCATTTTTGTTAATCCTTTCTTCCTGCAACCACTGCTTGTTGAGGACTGACCTTGGCCCAGACGTTATGCTAACTGCCAGGAGTACACTAATAAGCCTCAAGGTCAAAGTCCCTCCTGACCTTGCAGATAAGGCTGCCATGTTCATTCACACAGTCTATGCACTACACAATTCAGGAAATGGCATTCACATAAACTATTATTTAACGGGTATCTCCTGGATTTGTGCCAGGTAAATCTAACTATACCCAGTGGCCTTGCCCATATGTCCAAAAGCCCAGTGGAGAAAACAAAGAAAGTAATACATAAATATTTATTTTAATTGGAATCAGGGCAATGAAAGAAAAGAACCAGGTGTTTAAAGAAAGAACAAAAGGAAGGACCTATTTGGAGTTCCACATAAGCCATTCTGAGAAAGTGATATTTAAGCCAAGAAATTATATTACTTAGGAATTTTATTTAGTTGCTAGTAACAGAGACCCAACTTAGTAGCTTTAACAAAACAGTTTCTAATTTCTCTCATCCCATGAGAAACCTGAATGTACACACCCAAGACTATTTGGCAGCTCCATCAGTTATCAGGAGCCCAGCCTCCTTCTGTCTTTGTGCTTTCCATTCCTTAACATGTGACTTTCATTCCCTAGGTCACTGCATGGTCCAAAATGGTTGCTAGAGCTCCAGCCACCACATGGGCATCAGAGACGACAGGACAAGGACATTAGAGAAATAAGGGAACACGCCCCCACCCATTTAAAGAGATGACTGTGCCTTACAGAATATTCTACTTCCACCTTACTGGTCAGAAAACAGTCCCATGAACATACCATGTTGCAAGAGGCTGGAAACTGTAGTCCCTAAGGCGTCACCCACAGTTGTTACTGAACAGGGGTAGTTGTTTTTGAGAGACAATGAGCAACCTCTGCTATGGAACACAAGAATAACAGGAGTTAGTTAATTAAGTGAAAGAGGTGGTAGGGGAACAGGTTTCAGGCAGAGAGAACACAAGTACAAAGGCTCCCATGAGAAAAGGAGACTGGTGTGTTCTCAGAATTGAAAGGAGGCCAGGGTGGCCAGAGCACACTGAGGAGGAGGTGAGGAACCAAGAGAAAGAGCTGGAAAAGGATTCAGCCCCCTTATACACATTAGCAAATGCAGACCCATGTTCACATTATAACTTCACCTCTTCCTCGAGAGCCTTTGGGTAAGTCTTTTAATTTGTCTGAGTCTGTTTTCTTACTTGTAAAACAATAATTATATGGGAACAATCCATAGATCTATTATGTGGATTAAATGAGATAATGTATGTGAGGAAGTTAGCACAGCACCTAACACATATGTAGCACATATTACTTATTAATTACATCTTTGACCAAAAAGACTCAAATAATTGTGACATACTCAATAGTCAAGGTTGTATCCCCAGCTTTGAACAAATTACTTGGCACATACTTAGTGCTCAAAAAATGGTAGCTCTTTCTACTATTACCAAGGACAGTAGACAGCTCATCAGAATTTCTTCTGGGCTCTTTCTTGACTCCTCATCCCAGGCCAGCCAACTATAGATCTATCCAATCTTCAGATCACCTACCTTAATGACAAACTAGAAATAAGGGTGCAGGTGTGAAGGAATGCCATCCCAGGGAGCTAACAGACCCCCAGGTGATGAGTTAGAGTCCCAGTCTCTCTGCTTTGCTCAGGCTGTAAGAGTAAATAAGCTCAGCCCCAATGCAGAAATGCTTACTGCATTGAACTTTAATAAAACCCACACTTGGACTCCAGGAAATACTGCCATTTATATCCCCATTGATTTTCTAAGCCTATTTTATTATTCCTCTTCCCGGTGAGGGTTGTATATATTTTGGGACTGCATTCCTTTCATAAATAAGTAAATATGTAAGTAAATACTAATAACAGCTAACAGTTATTAAGTGCTTGGCCCAGGGCCATGGATGGTGCTGTAGGGCTTTGCCTCTGTTAGTTTATTCCCCCTATTATAACAACCCAATGACGCTGGCACTCCATTGGTTCCCATTCTACATAGGTGAAGACCAAGGGGGCCCAGAGGCAAGGTCACTCCCCCCAAATAGGAGCAGGGTAGATGCTATACAGTCTAGTAGTTCCTCAAAAAGTTAAACATGGAGTTGCCATATGATCCACCAATGCCACTCTTAAGTGTATACCCAAGAGAAATAAAGCCATGTCCATCCATGCTCATTGCAGCACTAATGAAGAGAGCCAAAAAGCGGGAAAAATTCAAATGCTCATCAACAGACAAATGGACAAACACAACGTTATATATCCACTCAAGGAAATATTGTTCAAACATAAAAAGTAATGAGAGACTGACACACACTACAACATGGATGAATCTTGAAAACGTTATGCTGAGTGAAAGAAGCCAGACACAAAACACCACATACTGTATGATTCCATTGATATATCCAGATTGGTCAGGATAGGCAGAAAGCACACTGGTGGTTGCCAGGGGCTGGGGGACAGAAGGCAATCAGGAGTGACAGCAAGTGGAAACAGGGTTTCGGCGGGGGAGGGGGGGGAGATGACAAAAATGCTTAGGAATTAGTGATGATGGTTATACATCTCTATAAATATACTAAAACCCACTGAATTGTACACTTTCACATTGTGAATTTTATGGTAAATGAATTGTATCTCAATTTTTAATGAAAAAGAGGCAGAGCATAGATTTAACCTCAAGGCCATCTGATCCAAAGGCTTTTACTGCATTCTGAGCAGCTCATGTGCACATGAACCCAAACTCCACTTTACTTTCTAAGTGCCTTCCTTCCCTTAGTCCCCACCAGTCAAGCTTCTGAAGTCAATGCCAGGCCAGACGGGGAAATGCTGAATGCCTGAACTAAGGCAAGAGTTTGAAAAACCCAACAGTCTTTCCTTTCTGCTAAACCCCCTGAGCATGGGGCTGGCTCCCTCCCAGGCCTGGGACCCTGAGCGCATCATAGAGGGGCTGCATTAATGGAAGCTTTATGGCATATGGGAGCTACTGGGGCTAAGAAAATCTCAATGGTCAGTGAGTTAATTACAACTGCCCAAATGAGGCCAACTTACCCATTTAACACCAAGAAGCCAGTTCCAGAAGGAAGAGGCAAGATGACTGACGCAAATGAATCTAACTGTAGATTCAATAACTATGGTGGCCTGACCCCCCATGCTACATCTTCACTGATACAAAATAATTTGTACTTCTGCAAGTGTTCCCAGTCCCCACCCCCCCCACACACACACACACGCCTGAAGAAGACCCTAAGCAAAGAACATGACCTGGCACAAAGGACAGGGGCTTTAATGTTTGAGAGCCCTGGGTTCAGATCCTGGCTCTGCCACTTAGGGGCAGAGTAGCCTTAAGCCAGTCACGTCATTTCTCTAAGCCTCAGTTTCCCTATCTGTCAAATGGGGCCAATAACTTCTACCTCCTTCATGGTTATACTGGGAACAAGGAGATGTTATAGCTGAATGTTCCCTCTCACAGTGGGGCTCAACACATGGTAGTTGTTATTAATTGTATTATTAAATGACCTGGGTCATTTCCACATCGTGTCCCCCAACACTGTGAAGTTTGGGGGGTGGCAGTGGCCACGTGGCCAGAAAATGATTCTCTAATTTCAGTGCACCTGTGATGCTTGTTTAAAACGCAAGGATCCCCAACCCAGGTGTTTCTGATTGCAGGGAGGGGGCTGAAGGCGCTGCATTTTTTGATAACCAGCTCAGTGTTTAAAACTTTCAGATAATAAGGGGTATCTGACTGGCTCAATTGGTAGAACATGCAACTCTTGATCTCAGGGTCGTGAGTTTGAGCCCCATATTGGGTGTAGAGATTACTTAAGTAAATAAAAAAAAAAGAAAGAAAGAAAGAAATCACAGGGGCCTGGCTGGCTCAGCTGGAAAAGTGTTTGAGTCTTGAACTAGGGCCATGAGTTCAAGCCACACATTGGGTGTAGAGATTACTAAAAAAATAAATAAACTTTAAAAAAGAAATCAGATGCCATTTGATTTCAAGAGAAAAAACAAAACAAAAACCAGAAAAGCCAACTTTCAGATAATGGTTCCCAGCACTGGTTACACACTGGAAAGATTGGCCTTGTTTGTTTTAATGCTGGATCCTACCACTACAGATTTTGACGTCTTGTGACCCTTGTGTTGCTGGGACTTTGGTATTTTTTAAGGTTCCCAGATGATACTAATGTGCAGCCAGGGCTGAGAACCCCTGCTATGAGCCAGTGCTTCTCAGATGTAGTCCAGGGACCCACGGCATCAGCAGCACTGGGAACTTTTTGAAAAAGCACAATCTCTGTCTTTCCCCCAACCTACTGAATCAAACTCTGGGAGCGAGTCCCAGCACACAGTGGTTTAATAAGTGCTCTGGGATATTCTGATGCCTGCTCAGGTAATAAGAACCCCCACTGTGAGGCACGGTATCCCTTAAATTGCATAACGATAAGAATCACTTTGGGGTGTGCTTACCAATCCTAGACAACCCCCCACCCACTCACCCCGATTCTTAGAGGCTGGAATGGAGCCTGGGTGCATGCATTTTTTAACAAGTACTCCCTTAACTCTCCTGCTCAAACTACCAAGGACTCTCACAGCCCTTGGAATTAAATCCAAAATCCTCTCCTCAGGACACCCCTTCTGATCCTCAGGCAAGTCAAGGCAATGCTGGTTTAAAGAAACACAACGTAGGGGCGCCTGAGTGGCTCAGTCGGTTAAGTGTCTGCCTTAGGCTCAGGTCATGATCCCAGGGTCCCCATCTAGCCTCGCCTCAGGCTCCCACGTGGAGCCTGCTTCTCCCTCCCTCCCCCCACCCTGCACACTCTCTGGCGCTCTCTCAAATTAGTAAAATTTTAAAAAATAAATAAATAAAAGAAAGAAAAAATAAAAGAGAGAATACCACCTAGTGAGGGATGCCTGGGTGGCTCAGTCAGTTAAGTGGCTCAATCAGTTAACTCTTGATTTTGGCTCAGGTCATGATCTCCCGGTGGTGAGAAGGAGCCCCAAGCCGGGCTCCGGGATCCTTGAGGAGTCTGCTTGCGTCTCTCCCTGACCCTCCCCCACTAGCGCACGCGCGCTTTCTCAAATAAATAATAAAATCTTAGAATAAAAAAGAAACACCACCTAAGGACTAAAATCCCCACCCACCCTCTTTCCACCACCACCAGTCTTAAGCCTCACGGGTTTTTTAAACTGTTAACAGAGGTTGTCTGAGGAACCAAGGAAAGCTGCATACAGCTTCTCTGACAAATACCACAAGCCCTCCCCCCCCCCGCCCCCGCCATCCCGCGGGCACGTTAGACACCAACCCCCTTCCCGCGCACACCTGATCCCGAGAACTGAACAGTGCATACTGTTTTCTCCTCTACATACGCACCTATGAGAAAAGTTTAATTTATAAATTCGGCGCAGTGAGAGATTACGAGAATAATTAAACAGAACAAAGTTAACAATATACTGTCATAAAAGTTGCGTGAGTGTGGCCTCTCCCACTCCCAAGCCTGTACTCACCCTTCTTGTTACCGTGTGAGGTGCGAAAATGCCTACGCAGTGAGGCAAAGCGAGGTGGGTGACGCAGCGCCCTGACGTAGGCGCCGTGGCGTAGGCGCCGTGACGTAGGCGCCTTGACGTAGCGTTAGGCGTTAGTCACCTTTTGACCTGCTGCTGATTCGTCACACGAGGAGCCTTGGCTTCATACGGCAGCTGATCCCAGGGTAACCGAAACTGCGGTTAGAGAAACCGCAGATGAGGGGGATTACTATAATTACTATTGCACCCAAACCTCTATTATCTCTCTCTTCTCTTTATTTAGACCATAACCTAAATCAGAGAATATTAACATCTATCTGCATGTCACAGCTACATATACACACCACATGGCACATAACATATACAAATATCTACCCAGATATCTGCGCCCCTGCCTTGCAGCACTTACACCCCTCTCCACCCATCTATATACTCAATTGTGAGCAGCTTTGCTCTTTTCGAGCCCCCCAGGACCCGAGATCTTCGCTGAGATGCTGAAAGTGACCATCAGTGGGGACACCGATAGCCTCCTATCCAACAGCAACCCCCCCTTCTTCCCTGCCAACAGCTCCCCAATTTTGTGCAGGATCAGGCGGCCAAGCAGTCAGGGTAGGTGCCCCATCTTCAGGAGATACTTCTAAGCTAAGGGGTGGCAACCTTTCAGACCCAGTAGCTCCTTGTTTATAATGTTTGTAACCCCTCCCTTTACTCTTCCTAAAGGGAAATTCAACACCTAATTTTTTCGCACATAATTTTTTTTAGGTCGATATAATAACCTCATTGTAATATAAGGGAAAAAACACTAAAAGGATACCTGAAACAGATAATAGGCACTTTAATATATAAATGCTCAGACGCCATTACACAGAAGACCTCAGAATGAAGCAGCTGGATGTTTACAGCTAGACTTAACTATAGAAGCAACAGCCACAATCATGGACAGGCATGAATTGGCTGATAGTCCCTCAAACACCACGGAGCTGGTTGCCACCTGAAATAGAGAAGGAGCAACTTTTACTAAAATTCTCAACAAAACAAAGTACAGACTTCCTTTGTTAACAGCTGGTAGCTGCATTCCTGGAAAAGTTGGTCTGTATTAAAACACTCAAAGCTGTTCATGCATAAGAGGTGTTAGGTTCTTGGCTCAAATGATTATAATGAATGTCTAGGAGGGACTCTCCACTGGAGGAACTGACCTTTGCCTTGCAGGATGTGTAACATCTCTGACTCCCAAGACTCTAATGCCCCTGGCACCCTCTGATCACTGCGACAACAAAAATGTCCCCACACCATTTCCAAAAACACCCCCTGTGATCGAGCCCCACATCAGGCTCCTCTGCTGGAAGCCTGCTTCTTCCTCTCCCACTCCCCCTGCTTGTATTCCCTCTCTCGCTGGCTGTCTCTGTCTCTGTCAAATAAATAAATAAAATCTTTAAAAAAAAAAAAAAACACCCCCTGTGATCAGTACTGTTCCTGTGGAAAACTGCAGGCTCCAACAAGGAGATGGCCCTCTTGCTCCCTTCTTCCCACCCTTCCCGTTTTGAATGCTGTTTTATTAGGACATGATGCTTGGAGCTGTGGCAGTCATTTTGAGGCCATGAGGTAAGACTGATACTTCACAGAGACACCACCCTAGTGCCTAGCAATCACTGAGTGACTTCCCCAACTCTCTAACTGCTTACCTCCAGACTTTGGATTATACAAATTAATCAAACGCCTTTATTGCTTAAGCCTTATTATTTGAATCTTCTCTCACTTGCAGTGGAACATACCTTTATTGATAGAGGTAGGATGAACAGGCCAGTGTAGGTAGATGGAACAAATTTAAAAGATCCAGGCCATCCAATGATTTGACGCTCAGGGCATTACTTCAAATACTCTCAGCAAAAACAAACAAACAAACAAAAAACTGATTCCTAGTTATAAGATGAATTAGTTCTGGGGATATAATGTACAGCATGGTGACTATAGCTAACTATATATTCGAAAGTTGCTAAGAAAATAGATTTTCAGGGGTGCCTGGGTGGTTCAGTCATTAAGCATCTGCCTTTGGCTCAGGGTGTGATCCCAGGGTCCTGGGATCAAGCCCTGCATTGGGCTCCCTGCTCCCCCGGGAGACTGCTTCTTCCTCTCCCACTGCCCCTTGCTGGTGTTCCCTTGCTCATTGGCTGTCTCTCTCTCTGTCAAATAAATACATAAAATCTTTTTTAAAAATTACAAAAAAAAAAAAGAGAAAGTAGATTTTCAAAGTTCTCACCACACCAAAAAAACTGTAACTACGTGAGGTGATGGATGTGTTAACCAACCTTATTGTGTAATCATTTTGTAATATATACATATATCAAATCATTACATTGTATACCTTAAACTTGCACAATGTTATATGTCAGTTGTATCTCAATAAAGCTCCAGAAAAAATTGTGTGGAGGGAGGACTGGGGTGGGTTTGACAAGATTTTTTTAAGTTAAATCTTGAGAAATCCCTCTTGAGAAAAATTGAATTTTGGCAGTGGGGATAGATTCAACAAGACAGCAAATGTTGATAACCCTCGAAGCTGGACCATGAATATACTACTCAAATACATGCTGTATATAATTATGAAAATTATCAAAATAAGGAAGTGAAAATAAATACATATTTTAAAGGTTAATTGTTTTTTTAAATAAAAAGTATGGTTTGCTTCTCTCCTGGAGCCAGGCTGTAATTACTATTTGTTTTGTTTTGTTTTGTTTTTAGAAGAATTGGAGACTATCCATGAGGGTTGATGGTCAGAATTGGCATCACACAATGGGGCTGTATAGATCTTATCCCAAGGGTACAAATAGGAAAACTGAGAGACATTACAGCAAGTTGGCGGAGCCCAGTGGCTTTGACATCCAAAAGTTCAGACTCTGCTATTTATCAGTTGTGCCACCATAAGCAGGTTACTAACCTCTCTGAGCCTTGGTCACCCATGCTGTAAAATGGGTTTGGCAATAATGCCCTCCCCTTTGGTGGTTGTGAGAAACAAATGAAATAACATATGTACTTAAAGAATAGGAGCTACTGTGGTGATTATTTTATCTTTACTTCTAGACTAAAGCCTGAATTCTCAGCTTTCCCCCCATCCACCCAGGGAAATGATTAGGGGTTCCCAAGCTTTTAATTTGACTATATTTCTGAGCCCCACCCCACCTCCATTCTGACCTTAGCTACCCCTCCACTCCCCTCCCCACTCCAACCTAGTATTGATATGTAATTCAGTTTTAACATGCCAAGGACAGGGCTAGGCTCTGTACTGCATTACCTCATTTAATCTGTGATTTTATTAGACCCATTTTACAGAGGAGGAAATTGAGGCTGAGAGAGGTTAAGGTCATAGAGCTAGGAAATGGGCTCTGAAACCAGTTGTACCTGATTCCCCAAAGCTTCAGTCATTAAGTTTTCCCAACGTAGTTACTGAAGGGTCTAATTAAAGATCTCATACCCAAGACTAGCCCATATTTGATCTCTAAACACAGGCACTACTCCATTGTTTATTCCCATTTTGCAGACAGAAAACCTAGGTCCTAAGGTCTACACCAGCAGCAGAGAAAGACCATCTTTCTTTTTTTTTTTCTTTTTTTTTTTTTAATTTTATTCATTTATTCAACAGAGATAGAGACAGCCAGCGAGAGAGGGAACACAAGCAGGGGGAGTGGGAGAGGAAGAAGCAGGCTCATAGCGGAGGAGCCTGATGTGGGGCTCAATCCCATAACGCCGGGATCACACCCTGAGCCGAAGGCAGACGCTTAACCACTGTGCCACCCAGGCGCCCCAAGACCATCTTTCTGATTCCACTTCTCATGAGCCGGGTGGGAAGTTCACATCTGTGGACTCCAGATCCAGTGCTCCTTTCATTCCTCTCCCCACTCTACCACTGACTCAATCTGTGTCCAGGCCTGGGGAAGCAGGCGGGGTGGCACAGTGGGGCAGAACCGGTCCAGGTACCAGAAAGTACAGTTCTGGCGCGAGTCAGCTGTGTGACATTGGGTCACTCACCTCCCCTCTCTGAGCCCCACGCTCCTCAATCCCACCACAAACTCTCCATCTGTGATCATCTCATCAGCCTGCCATGGGAAAGCCCCACTCACAGTCTGAGCCCCACCGTTTGTCAACCTCACCTTCAGAAGGTGGAGACACAAAGAGTTGTAGAACACAAAGAAGTCTGCTCCTTGGAGCCAAAAAGTCCTTTGAAGGACAAAGAGAAACGGACCTGCTTTAACCACTTAACACCCTGAGCTCGCCTGAGCTGTGTGAGGAGCCATATCTGTGGGAAGAACTGCCACCCTGTGGCCACTGAGCTCCACTGCAGGCCGCCTCCAGACGCTTGCAAGGGTAAGTGGGCCATCAGCTCAGAGGCTGTGAGATTCAAAAGGAGAGGAGGAAGGCACAGTTGGCCTTTGGTGGGTGGGAAAACTCAACAACACCTAGAGGAGAGAGAGGACACCATGGCATACTGGGAAACACAAAGGCTGTTCCCCCACCTGTAATGCCCTTTCCCAAATACAGACATTGCTCCCTCTCTCAGCCCTGCAAGCCCTGCTCACATGTGTCCTTCTCTTACCTGCCTATTTAAAATGCCACATCTTGGGCACCTGGGTGGCTCAGTCGTTAAGCGTCTGCCTTGGGCTCAGGGCATGATCCCAGAGCCCTGGGATCGAGCCCCACATCAGGCTCCTCCACTATGAGCCTGCTTCTTCCTCTCCCACTCCCCCTGCTTGTGTTCCCTCTCTTGCTGGCTGGCTCTCTGTCAAATAAGTAAAATCTTTAAAAAAAAAAGATAAAAATAAAAATNTGCTTCTTCCTCTCCCACTCCCCCTGCTTGTGTTCCCTCTCTTGCTGGCTGTCTCTCTGTCAAATAAGTAAAATCTTTAAAAAAAAAAAGATAAAAATAAAAATAAATAAAATGCCACACCTGCGGCCCCATCACCTTGTGCTCCATATTTTTCCCCATATCACCCATCCCCATCTGAGGATCTATGTGTTTTAGTACCTTAGACCATATGTTTTTTGCTCATTATCTCTCCCCAGACTAAAATGTCAGTTTTAACAGGACAGGAATTTTTGTCTGTCCTACTGGCTGCTGTATCCCCAATGCCTAGGACATTGCCTGGCCCATATCACATTCATTCATTCATTCATTCTTTTTTTTTTTTTTTAAGATTTTTTTAATGTATTTATTCAACAGAGATAGAGACAGCCAGCGAGAGAGGGAACACAAGCAGGGGGAGTGGGAGAGGAAGAAGCAGGCTCATAGCGGAGGAGCCCGATGTGGGGCTCGATCCCACAACGCCGGGATCACGCCCTGAGCCGAAGGCAGACGCTTAACCGCTGTGCCACCCAGGCGCCCCCATTCATTCTTTTTTTTTAAGATTTTATTTATTTATTTGAGAGGGAGAGAGATAGTGAGAGAGAGTGAACGAGCAGGGGGGGAGAGGGATAAGCAGGCTCCATCCCAGGACCCGGGGACCGTGACCTGATCTGCTTAACCAACACAGCCACCCAAGTGCCCCCTCAGAATGTGATCTTATTTGGCAATATGACCTTTATATATGAGGTCATACTAGATTAGGATGGGCCCTAAATTCAGTGACTGGTGTCCTTCAACACGAGGAGAGGACACACAGAGACACTCAGGAACACAGGGAAGAAGGCCACGTGAAGACGGAGGCAGAGATTGGAATTATGCCACCATAAGCCAAGGAGTGCCTGGCGCCACAGGAAACTGGAAGAGACAAGGAAGGACTCTACCCTTTAGAGGGAGCACGGCCCTGCTGACACCTCACTTTTGGACTTCTAACCTCCAAAACTGTGAGACAATACATTTCTGCTGTTTCAAGCCACCTAATTCATGACACTTTGTTACAGAAGTCACAGGAAACTCATATAGGCTCCTATTTAATACACTGGAATTACACGCATATCCTGTTCACCACAGCACTGGTCAGCCCAGATCTCCTATAACAGTACTTTCGTCATGGTCCAGCCACTCTTTCCTTCTTCCTGTTTCTCAAACACAGGAAGATCATGCCTACCTCAGGCCCTTTGTACATGCTGTTTGCCCTGTGGGAACCCCACTTCCCTCTCATCTTCCACCTGTGGCTCCTTGTCATGCTTCAGGTCTCTGAGAGCAAATTCTAATCACGTTCTCCATTTCTCTGTATGACACCATTTTACTTTATTTTCTTCATAGCACTGACCAATCTGAAGTATCTCAATTATTTTATTTACTTGCTTTTTTTTTTTTTGGTCTGTAATGAAGGTAAGCTCCCTGAGATCATGAACCCCCTCCTATCATCTATGCTGCTGCATCTCCAAGGCCTAGAACAGTGCTTGGCAAGTAAGAAGTGTTTATTGTATCAATGAGTCTTATAGGTAATAATATTTATAGCTATTATTATCATGCCTACTGTATACAAGAGAAAAACTGAGATACAGAGAAGTTCTGTAACTTGTCCAAGGTCACAGAGTTATGTATTAGGTTCCTAGAGCTGCCATAACAAAACATCACAAACTGGGTGGTTTAAACAACAGAAGTTCATTGTCTCTCGGTTCTGGGGGCTATATGTCCAAGATCAAAGTGGCAGTAGGATTGATTCCTTCCAGGCCCCTCTCCTTGGCTTGTACATGGCTGTCTTTTCTCTTTGTCTCTTATATTGTCTTCCCTCTGTGCTTGTCTGTGTACAAATTTCTGCTTTGTACAAGGACACCAGTCATATGGATTAGGGCCCACCCTGATGACCTCATTCACTTTGATCACCCCTGTAAAGACCTTACATTCAAATAGGTCACATTCTGAGGTCCTGGCGGTTAGGACTTCAACATAGGAATTTGGGGGAGAGGAGGACACAACTCAAACCACTAGAAGCTAGTATGTGGCAGAGGCAGGATTCAAACCCATGTCTACCTGACATGACATCGCTGAAAGAGAGACTGAGGAGCCTAGAGTGGACTATGACACTGGTGGCCCCCAATGGACTGCTCCTCCTGATATCACACCCTTGTGCAGTCTCCTCCCACACTGATTGGACCTGGCCACGTGACTTGCTTCAGCCAATGGGACATTGGCAAGTGTGAAGCTAGTAGAGGTTTGCATTAAAGCTTGTCTTGTCCAAAGGCTTAGACTGGTACCTCTTGGAACCCAGGCATTATGATGCAAACAAGTTTAACTCCCCTACTGGAGAGAAAATCCACATGAAGAGAGGCTCCACAGCTTGAGAGGCCTTCTTGGACCTGCCAACCCCCACTAATGTCACGCAGAGCACAGACAAGCCCCTCCTGCTCACACAGACATGAGCAAATCAATGGCCATATTTTAAGCCACCACATTTTGGAGTAGCTTGTCACACAGCACTGACAACTCAGACCCCAAGCAAATTCAACCCCAGGCATGCTCTGAGTTGTTTGTTTATGGTGTTGTTCACAAAGCTGTTTAATAAGTAATAGGCTTACTTAGTTCTTTGTGGAATGGGACCAAGAATGAATAAATGAATGAATGAATGAATTCATTAACAAACAAATGTATCTGCATACGTGTTGTAAATAATATTACTAATCCTCTGAAGAGGATGTTCTCACACACCTTTAAGAATGTGCCATGTCGGGGTGCTTGGGTGGCTCAGTCCGTTGGGTGTCCAACTCTTGCTTTCGGCTCAGGTCACGGTCTCCAGGTTGTGGGATTGAACCCCACATGGGGCTCGGCACTGAGCATGGAGCCTGCTTAAGATTTTCTCTCTCCCAGGAAAAAATAAGACAGGACAAAATCCGAGAGGGAGACAAACCATAAGAGACTCTTAACCATAGGAAACAAACAGGGGTTGATGGAGGGGAGTGAGGTGGGGCAATAGGGTAACTGGGGGATGGACATTAAGGAGAGCACATGATGTAATGAGCACTGGGTGTTACATAAGACTGATGAACCACGGACCTCTACCTCTGAAATCAATAATACATTATATGTTATTTGAATTTAAATTCAAAAATTTTTCTAAAAAGATTCTCTCTCCCTGATCCCTCTGTCCCTCCCCTTGCTTGCACATGCATGCTCTCTTTCTGTCTCTAAAATAAAGAGATAAAATCTTTTTTAAAAAATAAATAAATAATAGTAATAATAATAATAATAATAATAATAATAATGTGTGCTATGTTGTGTCTCAGACCGCAGGGATCCGTGGGCCTTGGGGGAGGCTTGAACAGAGCAGAGGCTGCCAACTCAAAAAGCTGCCAAGGCCACTCTGACTCCTGCCACTTGAGCCCACCTACTCGTTGATAACAAAGCCCAAAGCATGGGACATGCCAAAGACACTCTCAAAATAAAATTAAAGAGAAAAAGGGAAGTCAGGCCAGAGCCAAATACAACAGGACAAAGAGAGACATCTCCCCCAAGAGGGAATCGCAGGAAATGCCTTCGGAGAGAAAGGAGTTTGCGGAATAAGAACTCAAAGTGGAGCTGGAGGACAGTGACCACCTAGACCAGGGTTGTAAACTCAGTGCCTCCTGGGACCGGCAGGGGGTGGACATAGGGAAGCAGGCTGGGGGGGACCGGGGCGATCACCAGCCCCAGGGCAGCCACGGCTCAGCTGCAACTCTGGACTCTGCAGGACATTGGGTCTTGGCTCCCAGAGGGGAACATGCCCACCAGGGACACAGCAAATATCCCATTAAATGTCAAACTGCAGCTGCCATCTGGTCTCTTTAGGCTCATCATGGCACAAGATGAGCAGGCAAAGAAAGAAGCCACTGGCAGAAAGAATTGTCTCGATCAGCTGGAGAAGACAAAGCTGCTTTCCCACAAAGGGGTCAGAAAGATGTTTCCCACTCAAGTAATTCCACCTGGGCACCTCTTGCCTGCTTCTGGTGGTGTCTTTCTTAGCCAGGCTGCTATACCAAAGTACGACAGACCAGGTGGTGGGTAAGTAACAGAATGTTATTTCTGATACCAATTCCCTTCACCCAACACTTCTCTCTTCCAAAGCCGCCCCCCTTCCTTTAGCCAACAACCAAGGAAGGTGGGATTGATGAAGCATGAACAAAGTTTTACGGCCAATGGAGATGAAAATGAGTGGAGGTCATTTTTCTTTAGCCAAGAGAGAAATCTCAACAAATATACCAGAAAACCTTGCACCTCCCATCACCATACATGGAGGCTTACCTTATTCCCCCAGGGCTGGGGAGCAGCTCAGCCGCTGCTGCCCCACACACCACGGCACCCAGAGGGGCTCCCAACTTCAACCACCCATTGTGTCAAAAGAGCCTGTATCCCCAAACCCCAACCATGTCATACGGCCCAGGACACAACCCAGACTCCAGTTTTATGGAAAAGCACCCTAATGCATGGGAGAAGTTCTAATCTCTTTGAACCTCATGCAGGAGGACTATGTTGTTAAGTAAAAAGGCCAAGAGTCTACAGTCCTATTTGCTTGTCACAATTAGGCACCCATTTATAATGTGTTGTGTCCCCACACCACCAAGCAAGTCTTAGACACCAGCTGGGTATCTTACAATTCAATTCAGTTCTGTGAATATTCACCTAGAGATAGCTCAGATCCCACAGGTTAAAGGCTGAGTCCACCAGACCATCCCCCTCCACTTTATACACCAATGCCAAGTCAGCTGATCCCCTGGGCTTCTGACCTATCGGCTATAGATGGGAGGTTCCAGTGATTCCCTCCTTGTCCTCAATTAATTTGCTACAGCAGCTCACAGAACTCAGAGAAACATTTTACTTACTAAATCACCACTTTCTTGTAGAAGGATATAACTCAGGAATAGCCAGGTGGAAGAGAAGCATAGGGCAAGGTATGGGGAAAGGGTGCAGAGTTTCCATGCCCTTCCCTGGCATACCACTCTCCCCACATCTTCATGTCTTCACCAACTTGGAAGTTCTCCAAAGCCTCTCTTTCCCGGTTTATGGAAGCTCCATTACACAATCATGGCGGATTCAGTCATGGGCCTTCGGTGACAGATTCACCCTCCAGCCCCTCCCCCCTCCCCGGATGTTGGGGATGGAGGGGACTGAAAGTTCCAACCCTCTCATCACAAGGTTGGTTCTCCAGGTCACGAGCCCCCATCCTTAGTAGCGATCCGAATATCGCCTCATTAACATAACAAAAGACACCTGCCCGCTCTCGTCGCAGGAAATTCCAAGGGTTTTAGGAGCTCTGTGCCAGGAGCAGGGATGAAGTCCAAATATATATTTCTTATGATAAGTCACAATATCCCAGCTTGTACTTGAATTGAAAAATGAGGGACGCCTGGGTGGCTCGGTCCATTGGGCGTCTGCCTTCAACTCAGCTCATGATCCAGGGTCCTGGGATGGAACCCCTCCCCCATCGGGCTCCCTGCTCAGCGGGGAACCTGCTTCTCCCTCTCCCCCTTCTGCTCCCCTTGCTTGTTTTTTCTCTCGCTCTCTCTCCCGCTCTCTGTCAAATAAGTAAATAAAATCTTAAAAAAAAAAAAAAAAAGACCTCTGGAAGCAAAGAGAAGAAAAGAAGAGCAGCAGTTACCTGTGAGGGAGGTTACCTGGAGATTACCTGGACTCATGTGGGAAACAAAGGCCGAAGGAAATGTAGATGTAGATGTAGATGTCCTTATGTCCTTATGTCCTTATGTCCTTAAAATTCAATGTCCTTATCACCTGCAGCCCATTGACAAATACTTGAGGCAGGCAGAGTGTAAAATTCCTCCTGGAAGCTCGCAACTGCCTTAATGTTAGTGCCTGTTAGAGAGAAAAAAACCACCTTAGTTTGACAATAGCAAGGCCTCTAGTATCACGTGAGTCCTCTTTAGCATACGAAAATCCTTTTGGAACTTCCCTAATCCTTATTTCCCCCAGCCCCAAAGTATATAATCCGTTGATCCTCAAAATCCCCGCGCAGCAGCAGCTCTTTCTGCCCCAGGGTCCTGTCCCTGTGCTTGAATAAAATCACCTTTTTGCCCCAAAGACATCTCAAGAATTCTCACCCACATTCCAAAAACTACCAACAGTAGCAGAGACAGAGGACAGAGCCCCCCCAGGCAGGTGATGGAGTTTTGGAATATGGGTGAGGTTCAGTGGGGTGGAGACTCAGGTCTTGCAGAATTGTGATCTCTATAAGTTAACTATTTGTTTTTCCATTCCTTAGCTTTATGGCAGCCAGAAGCGCATGAGGAATGTCACAGATATCCCATCTGGGGTGAGGGGGCGGGAGTTGTGGGGTGTCAGTTTGGGCTTTGTCCTCAGCTTACCTTCTGTTCCCTCAGTCACAGGGAGACTGAGCTCAACCCAAGTTGAGGGGGTGAGGGGGACTGAAGTGGTGGCTGAAGGGCCCGCACCAAGCTTAGTCACCCGTATGGAGTCAAGTGTCCCAGAAGAGATGCCTTTTTCCTTCCCCCAAGCCTCTGGCTGCATGCATCAGCGGGAATACCTGTCCTCATCCACGCAGAAACTCTCTGCAGCCCCCTAAAGGAAGAAAAGGGACTTTACACTGAGTTTCTCTTTACATTGCTGGTTTTGAACCAAGTGAATATTTTATCCACAAAAAATAATAACAAAATAAAATATAACAGTATTTTAGATTTTATTTATTTATTTATCTGATGAGGGTAGAAGGGCAGGGGGGAGGGAGAGGAAAAGAGAAAGAATCCAGGTGTGGAGCATGACACAGAGCCTGGCCCCAGGCTCTATCTCAGTCCCTGAGGTCATGACCTGAGCCAAAGCCCAAAGCAGATCCACCCAGGCGCCCCCAGTAACTAAGGAGTGTACATTGTTACAAACTTTCTGGATCATAAGCCTTTCAAGTCTTCATACACCTCAATGTAGAAAATCTGCTTTCAAAAATGGAGCTCAAAGAAGCAACTTTTTGAAATAGCAAATGGTGCTTTCCCTGAAGGACTGTTGATAAGCAGGGAAAATTCGGAAATAATCCAGCTGCGCAATGATAAGAAGCAGCTGCATAATCAGGGATCCAGGGAGACAGAATTCCACACTTATAAACTAGTTTTCATAAAATTTAATTTGTGAAACTTGTTTTAAGGATATGTTGTCGAGAGATAACGTGTTGGCAAGGATGTGGAGAAAAGGGAATGCTTGCGTATTGTTGGTAGAATGCACATTGGTGCAGTCGCTATAAAAAAACCCGTAAGGAGGAAGAGGTTCCTTAAAAAATTAAAAATAAATCTACATATGATCCAACAGTCCCATTTCTGAGTATACAAATGAAGGAAACGAAAACAGAATCTCTCCGAGGTATCTCTCCATTCCCCTGTTCACTGCAGCATTATTCACAATAGCCAAGACATGGAAACAACCTACGTGTCTGTTGACAGATGAATGGATAAAGAAAACATGGTATACACATACAATAGAATATTATTTAGCCACAGGAAGAGGAAATCCTGCCTTCTGCAACAACATGGATGAAACTGGAGAGCATAATGCAAAGTAAAATGAGCCAGACACAGAAAGACAAATACTGTTTGATCTAACACAATATATATGCAGAATCTAAAAAAAAAGCCAAACTCCTAGAAACAGAGAGTAGAGTCATGGTTGCTAGGGGTGGGGAGGAGGGGAACATGGGGAGACCTTGATCAAAGGACACAAATTTCCAGTTATAAGATGAATAAATTCTGGGGATTTAATGTACAGCCAGTGACTATCGTTAATAACACAATATTGTATACTTCAAAGTTGGGAGAGTAGATCTTAAATGTTCTCACCATAACCATGACAACAAAACTCGTAATTATGTGAGATAAAGGATGTGGTAAACATTTTGCAGCATACACATGTATGAAATCATCACTTTGTGAGCCTTAAACTTGCACAATGTTACATGTCAGTTATATCTCAATAAACGGGGAAAAAGAAGACCTTGTCAGGTTAATTGTCCATCTAGCCTCGTAACTGAATATGCCGTACTCACTGAAGTGTTTTCAGATAATGTCCAACCATGTGCCATGATATTCAGAACACAGTGTAAATTTTTAAAATTGGAACTCAAAACCATACATAAATTATATCAAGGATAGACGTATATAGATAAAATATGTGTGTGTGAGATAGAAAAAAATATTGAGTCTTTCTGAGTGGCAGGACTGTGTTGAATCTGTTTCATTTAAAATATATAATATTTGGGCACCTGGATGCCTCAGGTGATTAAGCATCTGCCTTTGGCTTGAGTCATGATCTCAGGATTCTGCTCAGCGGGGAGCCTGCTTGTCCCTCTCCTTTTGCTGCTCCCCCTACTTGTGCTCTCTCTCTCATAAATAAATAAAATGTTAAAAAATAAAAGAAAATTTATAATTTTTCTGGATTTTCTACAATAAGCATAGATTAGTTTTGTAATGGGAGGAGCCGTTGTACCATAACCTAGTCCCCAGACCATCTCAGTCATGGACTGAATGTTGGCATCCTTCCCAAAGCCACATGTCGAAGCCCTATCCCAAAATGTGATGGTATTAGAAGGTGGGGCCTTTGGGAGGTGATGGGTTAGTTGAGGTCATGACAGGGCTGCCCCATGACCAGATTACAGCCCTTATAAAAAGAAGGAGACCCCCCAGAGCTCCCTCTCACCACTAAGTGAGGATACAGCAGAAAGGCAGCTGTCTACAAGCCAGGAAGAGAATCCTCACTAGGAACCCAACTGCGTTGGCCCCCTGATCTTGGACTTCCAGCCTCAAAACTATGAGAAATAAATGTCTGTGGTTCATAAGCTACTCAATCTATGGCATTTTGCTAGAGGAGCCCATGTGGACTAGACAATCTCCCTCCTAGCAGCTGGAGCGGAAATTGCAGAACATGCCTCAGATCGAGTAACTCTGCTGAAATATTTGGGGGACCCCACTGCTCTTAGCACAGACATACACCCCTTCCCACAGGGCACAGGGTACCAGCCCTTTCTACCCTTCTGCCCTCCCCTAGGGCCGCCACCTGCTCTGCTCCAGCCACCTTGGACTTCTTTCAGCTCCTCAAACGCCACTGAGGCCTTTGCCCATGTGGTTCCTACACCCACAGTGCCATTTTCCTGATCTTTCACCCAGCTAGCTGCTGACCACACTCAGCCTCTAGGGAACAACCTTAGTGTCACCGCCTCTGTGAAACCCGCTCTGACCTCCCAAGTCAGAGATAAGAATCTTCCCCTGAGTACCTGGGACCCCATGCTACCTCTCTCAGAGCAGGTACTCAATCTCTTATAACTATCTATTCACGGTAGTATGAGTCAGAGACCCGGCAGAAGAAATGACGCACTAGAAATAGGATAATATGGAAAATGGGGCTGGGCTGGATGTCCAGGTGGCGCACTCACACGGCTGTTGGCTGCATGCTCAGCAGGGGCTATCGACCACAGCACCTCAGTTTGCCAACGTGGGGCCTCTCTGTGTGACTTGGGGTTCTCACGGCATGACAGCTGGGTTCCAGAGGCGGGTCCCAAGCATGTGGAAGCAGAAGTTTCAGGTCCCAAAAGGTTCTGCCTTGGAAGTTATACAGCATTACTTCCACCACATTCCACTAGTCAAACAGATGCAAGCCTGGCCCTGATTCAAGGGGAAGGGAAATAGATTTCACCTCTTGATGGAAGGAATAGCCAGAATTTAGGGCTTATCTTTTTTTCTTAATTTTAGTTGAAATGCATCTGACTTACAACCCTGTGTAAATATAAGGTGTACACCATGTTAATTTGATACATTAATATATTGTCATATGATCGCCATTGTAGTGATAACGAGCACCTGATCACGTTGCTTAATTACTGTTCCTTTTCAGTGATTGGAATAATTGAGTTCTAGTCTCTTTGCAAGTTTGCTGATTATAATACTGTTGTCTATATTCACTACATTGTGCATTAGATCTCTAGGACTTATTTACTACTCGTTGCAGGTCTGTACCCTGACACATCATCTGTCCTATCCCTCCCACACACACACACCCCCGTAACCACTCATTTTAATCTTTGTTTCTCTGAGTTTGGCTTTTTTAGATTTCACATATAAATGATATCACACAGTATTTGTCTTTCTGGGACTTACTTTACGTAGCATAATATACTCCAGGTCTTTAATCCACTACAAGGGTCTGTTTACAAAGGAGCCAGTAACAAAGGTGTAGGTTAAGGAAAGCACCGTCTATATAGGATAGCATAGTCACCTGGGTTAGTGGCAGCTGAGCCGTTACTAACTCGAGGTCTGAAGGGTCACAAGGAAGGAATGGTTACCAGAAGACAAAGGAGAGAGATCTGTGTAGAAATGGCTGTCCCACAAAAAGGATTGACTTTCAGTTGAGGACCACCGCCAGCCCAAGGCCTAGGAGGGAGCCAAAGGAATAAATACTTTGACCTCAGTCTCTCCCTCCCTTCAGTTTTCTTGCCAAGGCTTCCCTTGGCCAAACCCAACTAGAAGCTGGAGGACTAGTAGCCCACCGAGGCCCTACACAGAGCTCAGCTTTCTGGCTCAAAGAACAGGGCAGAGAGTAGATCAAGGAAGACAGACAGAAATAAGCATGTGTTCATCTTCTCTACCAGACTGGAAACTCCTGGAAGACTGGTGCCATTTAATCAATCATGGAAGGCCAAGCTACACTACAGAAACAACCCTCAATACTCAGTTGCATAAAAGAACAACGTTTATTTCTTGTTCCTACAAATGGGCCTCATGGGTATCTGCTCACCGTGGTTACCCAGGCACCCAGAGCCCCAGAAGGATCCCAAGGCTGGCATGGCAGCCACCATTCCGCACGGTGCCAGAGAAAAGAGAGCACTGGAAGGTGTTGAGCCAACCATGAAATCATTTTCTGGGAAGTGGCACCAGTCATTCCTGCCACAACTCACTGGTCAGTAGAGGTCACGGGACCTTCCCACCCGCAAAGAGCCTGATGGTGCAATCCGACCACACATCCAAAAGGCAGAAAGCTGGAAATGTTGGGTGAATAGCACTAACATCCTGTTTTCCGTTCTTTCTCTGGCACTCAGCATAGCACATTGGTAATGTTGTTGACCGACTAAATGACTGCGATAGCAGGTCCATTCTCCTGTTGGCCACAGAGAATAGATGGGGAGGGGTAACTTGCTGGGCTACTTGCCCACCAAAGTGACCTTCAGATAGAAAAAAGTATAACAATAAAAACTGTTACAAGAAAATGGACAAATATCCAGTGTTTACTTATTCACTCAGCATGCAACTATTGAGCACCTACCATGCACCTGCAAGTTTCCAGACCCCATGTATTCTAGTATTTGAGTAGGAAAGGCCTCTGTATCACTCAAGATTCCTGTTTGTAAGCAGCAGAGACTGGCTCTGATTAATTATGCAATAAAGGTATTTGACTGAAAGATATTGGGGGACTTCTGGAATCATCTATACCAATGGGGCAGGAGAGGAGAAGTTGGAGTCTTCCAGGGCGGGGGCACTAGGGAGCTCACAGTACAGAGGAAGCCCCACCCTTGGCCTTTTCTAGTTTCCTCTTGCAAGGCAGCTGCCCTGGCTGACGACAGACACATTTCCTCTGCTGTCCTTTTCTGTCTCCTTCCCCAGCTCCTGGTTTCTTCCCTTGCCCTGACACTTCACCATCTCTGTCTGCCTTCCCCATTACATAACTGTCCCCTGTCCCAGGGGCCCTTACGTAAGCCATGTCACCTCAGGCTTCCATCCCCACCTCAGCCTCGCCTGTCTGGTACAATCTTTCACAGTTGGCTGGGCCAAGCCCTCAGCAAGTCCGTGACGGGTGGGGGAGGGGAGGGTGGGCAGAGAAGGGAGAGAAGGAGGCATTCCTCATCCCAGCGGTGGGACTCGACAAAACTCAACTGCCAGGAACGAGCTCTGGAGGAAGCTTTTCTGCACACGAAGGCTTGGCACACGGACGGTTGTCAGGGGACTCAAGCTGGCTTTCTGTGCCTCAACTTCTACTTTTGCAAAATGCCTGCAACCCCAAGTTCACGGCAGCACCATCCACAATAGCCAAGACATAAAAACAACCTAAGTGTCCATTGACAGAAGAATGGACAAAGAAAGTGTGGTGTATAGCTACAATGGAATATTATTCAGCCTGAAAAAAAGAGGAACTCCTGCCATTCGTGACACCATGGGTGAACCTAGAGGACGTTATGCTAAGTGAAATACGCCAGACACAGAAAGACAGTTTTTGTATGATCTCACTTGTATGATGAATCTAAACAAAAACAAACAAACAAAAAAAACTGAACTCATAGAAGTGGAGAGGTAGGGGCACCTGGGTGGTTCAGTGGGTCGAGCATCTAACTCTTAGTTTCAGCTCAGGTCACGGTCTCGGGGTCATGGGATCAAGCCCTGTGTCAGGCTCTGTGCTCAGCGCAAGTTTGCTTGAGATTCTCTCTCTCTCCCTCTTCCCCCTGACCCCTCCCCCCCCGCTCTCTCTCTCAAATAAATAAATAAATCTTTAAAAAAAAAAAAGTGGAGAGTAGATTGGTGGTTCCCAGAGGCCGGAGGGTGGTGAAAATGGGGAAATGTTGGTCAAAGGGAAATTCTCAGTTATAGGAATAAGTCTAATGCACAGCGTGCTGACTGTAGTTAATAATACGATATTGTTGCTTGAAATTTGATTAGAGAATAGACCTTAAGTGTTTTGACCACAGAAAAACAAAAAGCAAAACAAAATTATGAAAGGCGATGGATGTGTTAATTAGCTTGATTGCGGTAATCATTTCATAACATATACATATGTCAAATGATCGTGTTGTACACCCTAAATATATAAAATTTTATTTACCAATGATAGCTCAGTCAAGCTAGAAGAATAATTTTAAAATAAAATAAAATAAAATGGGGAGGGGCACCTGGGTGGTGCAGTCATTAAGTGTCTGACTCCTGGTTTCAGCTCAGGTCATGATCTCAGGCTCAGTGCTCAGCACAGAGTCTGCTTGAGATTCTCTCTCCCTCTCCCTCTGCCCCCCCTCACATAAATAAATATATCTTTTAAATAAATAAATAAAATGGGGATATAGTATACCACATAGGATTGTCACAAGGATCAAGAATATACGTGTGTGTGTGTGTGTGTGTGTGTGTGTGTGTGTGTATACACAGTATCTAGAACACATAGTATCTGGAGCCATGCATGGCACACCATAAATACTATAGAGCTGTTTGCTATTCTTTTTGGAGAGATGGTTCTAGATAAGGGTGCCTTGATCTGTGGTTCTCAGATTTAATGGTCTCAGAACCTCTTTACACTCTCGAAATTGATAGAAGACTTTGAAGAGCTTTTTTTTAAAGTGGATTGTACCTACCAATATTCACTGTACTTTTTAAAAAGATTTTATTCATTTATTTGAGAGACAGTGAGAGACACAGAGCATGAGCGGGGGCGGGGGGAGCAGAGGCAGAGAGAAAAGCAGACTCCCCACTGAGCAGGGATTCCTGACACGGGGCTCGATTCCAGGACCCCGGGATCATGACCCGAGCCGAAGGCAGACACCCAACCGACTGAGCCACCCAGGCACCCACAATATTTACTGTATTTTAAATTAAAATTTAAAAGATATTTTTGTATTCATTTGTCTAAAAGTAACAATAAACTATTTTATATTACCTAGTAACATAAAATCTTTTTATGAAAAGCAACTGTACTTTCCAAAACAAAAAGCACTTTGTAAGCAACACAGTGATAGTTTACATTTTTGCAAATCTCTGTAATATCTGCTTAATAAAAGGCAGCTGCGTGCCACATCTATAGCAGAATTCAGCCAGTTGTGATATCACATGTCTTGAAACCACTGGAAAATTCCACTGTATGCTTGGGAGGGATGACAGTGAAAAGGGCAAATAAAATCTTAGGACGATTATAAAAACAGTTTTGATCTTGCAGACCCCCTGACAGGTTCCCTGGGCCACACTTTGAGAACTACCTGGTACACGGAGGAGAGGGAGAGAGCAGAGAGAAACAGGAATATTGTCATGTTTTCACCCAGTTTGTATTCACCAATGGTATAATGAGGAAGAGTAGCCAGGGATCAGATTTGCTCTCTTGGCCCAAATTTCCTCCAATCTTTTAAATTAAAACAACACCATGTGGCCTGTACTGGGCACTGACTCTGTCCAGGCATGATGCAAAGCCATTGAGACACATTGTTACTGCTCACTCACTTCTAATGGGTGCAGGCACTTACGATCACCACCCCACCCCCGCCCAGCCCCACTCCTCACAGATGCAGACATCAATTGAGACACAAACTGAGTGACTTTTCCAAGGTTGCACAGCATTCCGGAGATTCGGTGCCCAGTATTCCTGACTCAGGAGCTTCTGCTCTTAGACACAGAGTTCAACGGTCTCCCTCCACCCAACTTAGCAATTGTCCAAGTATACACTCAAGTCTTCATACTGATCCCATCCCCAGTGGTTCTAACCACTGGTACCCAGGCACCCGTTTTGCTTAATGATTGAGATGATTCTAAAGGGTGGCGAGGGTTGAGAACAACTAGGCTAAACCCTGGCCACTCAAAACACAGCCCTGGGACCAGCAGCCATCTGGGAGGGTATTAGAAGTAAGAATCCTCCCACATACCTGCCTCCAGCAAGACCCTCTGAACCAAAATTTGCTTTTTGACAGGAGCCCCACGCGAAGACTTGATGCTTGATGCTGTGGCAACCATATTGTGACCATGAGGTGACAGCCAAGCAGAGGATGGCAGAGCAGAAGGCTGGAAAGGGTCTGGACCCTTGTTGACATTGTTGAACGTGAACCAATGGTGAGATCACCCACATCTCAACTTAGTCTTGTATGATAAAAATCCCTATTTTGGGGGCAATTTTTTTTTTTTTGTCCTGTTACTTGAATGTTCCCTGACAGCTTTGGGGACATTGGAAGATTATCCTCATGGTGGTGTCACAGGGGACCCCAGGGGTCATCATGAGACTGAGACTACTCCAAGAAGTTTTATAGACCACGGAAAAGGAAGGACCTGTGGGGCCAATGCAGGGAAGCAGGAACAGGTGCTACCACATGATGGCTGCGGCTGACGCTGATTTGTGAACATCTATGATGTACCCTGTTGGGGAATCTGGAAATAACTGACATGCCCTTTGCAAGAGAGATTGAATCTTCTAAGAATGAGTGGCATAAGTTATAGATCAAAGGCATTAAAAACAGCATGGCAATCGGTTAGTGATGTCTGTCACAGGCACAAACTAATAGAGTGGGGGCAATGGGTGTATGCACATTTGTTTATTCCTAGCAGCTCCCTCCAAAGATGTATCCAGAGATGTCAGTGGCCTGAAGTGTCCCCCATTCCCACTCCAGAGGAAAAGTCATGTGCTAGAGTCTCTGGGGAGCCTGAACCTCCTCTCAGGCTTGCCCAGCAAGGACTCCCAGGACTCCATTAATTAGGAGGCCCTCCCACAACACCCTGTGCTAACCACCTCTCACACTCTGCTGAGAGCAGGACCAACCTTGTGTCTATGAACCACAATAGAATGAGGCACAGACCCTGGCACTTAGCAGACACCCAAGGAAAGTGTTAGTGACATCATCAGGCTCAATAGTCAGGCAGTTGCTTGCCTGAGGCAATTAGAGAAGTATTGAAATATCATCCTATCAGGTGCTTGAATGCCCACCATTCTAATTCATTCCTCCTTAGAGCTACGTTGATGTTTCCAGAAACTTTATCCGCAAGGGAGTGGAGTGGGGTGGGAAGGGAATGGGTGGCTAGGTTTGCATCCTGCCTCTGCCACTTACGAGCTGTGAGAACTTGGAGAAGTCACTCAACCTTTCCAAGCCTTGTTTTGTCATAGTAAGGTACAGACATCTACCCCCACTCCTACCCTGCCCTAACCCACCCTACCCCCCTGCACGTGCATGCTCTCTCTCTCTTTAAAATACATAAATAAATAAATCTTAAAAAAAAAAAAAGAATACTTTCATCATTGTCGAAAATCCTCATTGGGAAAGCACAGAGTTACAGTCTAGCTGGGAAGACAGACCCTAAACAAAGAGCCAACAAACACTTAACTACACACTGTGACATTTGTAGGAATCCAGGAGCAGTGCTCTTGTCATTTTTCAGGGGAGGAACAGAGCCAGGGAAGCCTCTGGTTTTCATTTGCCCAAAGGGGACTGAACATCTGAGAGTCTGACACAGCTCCCTACACCTCCTAGAGCCGTTCTCTCCAGGGGTAGAGATTGAAGGAACCTCTAAGGACATGAGGCTCACCTGTGAAGATGTCTGACCTTGCAGCAAGTTACACCAGTTTAGCTACTGAATGAAAGAAACAACCAGGGTTGAATCCCAGTTCTCTCAACTGTATGACCATGAACCAGTAAATAGCCCCTCTGGGACTCAGTGTCTCCCTCTGTAATATGGGGTGAATAATAATATCTGGTCTAGAGGATTACTGGGAGGATTAAATATTTTAAAGAATATAAAGCTCTTAGAGCAGCGCCTGGCACACAGTAGCACTGCATACCTGGGGATGATGATGATGATGATGGTGATCCGTAACTCCTTAAACAAGGCGGGGGGAGGGGGGAGTATGCATCTGCCACTCAATAGCATATATATATATATATATATATACACACACACATATATATTCACTTGCCAGACTCTACATGAATCATTTTACATTTATTATGTGTTTAATCTTCACGACAACCCCAAAAGGCATATACTACTAAAGTTATCTCCATTTTGCATTTTCCAAGAAATCGACGCTTAGAAGGGCGAACTGGCCCACGTTTACACAGGACGGGATCTTGGCGTCAGTTCCACTAGGTACCACCAGGTGGCAATGCCTATCCATTTTCCAATTCCCCAGTCCGGCGGGAACGCTGAAGAGGGGTCTTCCCGTAAATGCTTCACGATCGCCCACTGTATGCCAGGCATTGTTCTAGGCGTTGAGGATACGTCGGCAAATAAAACAGGAAAATTGTTCTGCCTTTCCCTTCCATTTTTCCTTAAAAATAACAAAAGGTGTTCGCGGAGGTGTACGTGGCCTGACCAGGAGAAAATCGGCTTGTGTGGGCAGGAAGCTCGAGAGGTGAGAGGGGAGGGGCCGGTGGCTCGAGGGAGGTGATGAAAATAATGTGATGAAAATAATCTGAAAGGCCCGTGGTCTTCAAAGATCAGGGCATACAACGACCTCCAGAAGGGAATATTATTCTGCAACCCACCTTCCTGCTTCCTTATCCCCACCCCACCGCAGGGAGGTAGGGAGGAGGGGTCACCTCCCTGTCATGTCCTGTAGGACTGGGATGGGGTGGAGGGAGAAACCAGAGCGGTGGGTCCTCAAAGTTCTGGGTTTGGGGGGAGCTTGAAAACCTGAAAGTCACCGAGGGAACCAACCCCGTGGGTATGCTGGACCGCAGCCCCCAGGCCCCATCTGGGCAATGCAGATCTCGGACAGCCAGGTGGACCAGAAGCCAGACTCAGTGCCGAGGAGCGAGGCAGTCTGGGACGCGTCCTTCAAGCCGGTGCTGCGGCGGTCCCGTGGGCGTGCATCCCGACTGTGCCCTGAGCGTCTGCGGAGCCGGTGGCCCCCTGGACGGCCGGATGTGTGCCGCCGGGGAGAGTGGTGGCTGTGTGTGTACGTGGGTGATGTGTGCCGCGTTGGTGGTGGAGATCTGCGTAAGGACCTACGTGAGGGGTGCACCATGTGAACGTGTATGTTTGGGGTAGTCAAGGACTCAAGCGTTGAGTGTTGTGCGCAAAGGGACATGGACAAGTTGGAGCGGGGTAGGGGGAATGGAGTGTGCCCAGGCGGACACCCAGCGCGTGTGCCTGGTTGTATACTTCGGAAGGCGCGCGGCGGGATCCTGTCTGTGTCCAGGACCTGGTGCTTGTACGTTGAGGGGAAGTTACTGTTCGTGAACCCACGTTGGAGAGTGTCCTGGCGGAAAAAAGCCCCTGTACTAGGACACTCATGGGAGTATCCCTGTGTGTGTGTGTGTTCACGCAAATGAATCAACTTGGGGATACGTCCGGTGCGGCTGGACTGCTTATCGGTGCACTGTGGATGTGGAGGGACTGTCTCCAAATCTGGGACCCTGCAAGGAGGTCGTCTCAGCGCTCCAGGCAGGGAACTAGGGGCTTGCGCTGGTGGAGAAGGTAGAGGGACGCAGAGCGATTGGCCCTGGGTTCAGCAAGTAACAGCCCGCCCGGCAGGGGCCGGGGGCGGAGCTGGATGCCCCGGGGGGCGGGGTCGGAGGGGGCGGGCCGGGCTAGAG
>NC_048227.1:23721982-23827979 GCF_002007445.2 Ailuropoda melanoleuca
GAACCACATTTTTTTTTTTTTTTTTTTTTTTGGGAGGGAGGGCAGGAGACCTGTATGCCGGGGGTGGGGGGTGGGGGAGAAGAGGGTGCTGTGTACCCGGACCGGGTGGAGATCCGAGCCTCTGAGTAGGGTCTGGGAGCGACCGCAGGTAAAGGACAGCTGGGAGTAGTGTGAGGGAGTCCAGCCTTACCCGAGTGACTCGTCGTGTGAGGGGAGCCGCGGGCAGGTCCGGGGTCGCATGCTCTCCCCGTGGGGGCTGACCACAGGGCAGACCGAGCTGCGGTTATAAGGACCGGGCTTTGGGGGTGAGCTGCCGCACCTGCTGCAAGGGCTGGGGGCCAGGCTCGCAACCGGCGGTGCCTGCGCACTACGGGACAAGGGGGGAAACACTGCGGTGGGGAAAGAGGCAGAGCTGAGAGACCTGGGGCTGAGGGACAAATGAGGGACGGCTGCATACAATGGCGGGGATTTGGCGTTTCTATTCCGACCAGGCTGGGGCTGAGGACTAGTCCTATGCTGTGTGGTGCGTTCGCTGTCCTTGGGGGACACGGGCTCCCAGCCCCGCACATCCCGGGATCCCTACCGCCCGCACTGGCCTGGGCCCGGGGGAGCTAGTTAGCCATCCGGGGAGCCGGGCGCCGACCTTGCCACAGAGGGCGGCCCCAGCGCAGCTCGCGAGTTCCTTCCCTGGCCCTCGCTCTGTCACACCGAGGCCTAGCCAGTCTCCCCCCTCCCAGCTCGTCCCCCGTTCGCTAAGGGGGCGGCTCCTTGGAGCGCGGACAAAGGCCCCAGGAGTGTGGCGGGCAGCGGCGTCCCTGTCTGGGGCCCCGGCCCACGCGCCACATTGGCTGCCCAACTGCGCCAGGACGGGGGGCATTTGAGCAGAGCCCAGGAGGAACTGGGGGCCCTCGAAAAGACAAGAGAAGTGAGGGAAAAGCGAGGGAAGGACCTGGCACAAAAGCCGGGAACTTCGGCCAAGTAACCTTGATTCAGAAGTTTTCTCGGTGGGGTAAGGGCTTTCGGTGGATTCAGACTTCGAGCTTAGCTGCATGCAAATAGCATGTAAATAGAATGCAAATCATCATCTGTTCGTTGGGAGCCCTCCACGAGGCCAGTTTTGTATCTGCGCTGTGGAGTGAAGGGTTTTCTATCTGTTCCCTGCTGTAAGTCTGAAAAGGGGTCAGCTGAGTTGAGAAGGAGAAAAATGGAAGGGGAAAGGAGTCGCCATTTGGGGCAGGCAGCAAGACAAGTAGTCTTGTTAGAGAAGCTTCAAATACTTACTGCTTCATTTGTCCTTTCAGTAAATGTACCAGCTACAGAACTGGGGCTGGGGCACTACAGTGTAGAGAATGGACAAGCCCCAGCTCTCAGGGCACTGCCCAGGTGGGTGAACAAATAAATAGCTAAATAAGTAAAAAAATATTAAGTAGATGTAACTTCTAATTGAAGTAAGAGCTGCCAGGAAAATAAAACAGGATGATGTCAAATTAAGTGATGAGGGTTTGTGTATGTAGGGAAGACCGTTCTCAGGAGTGACATTTTGGTGAAACCTGGCAAGATGGAGGGCCCACCTCTGGGAGATCTTGGGGGACCACTGTGCAGGCAGAGGGCACTGCAAATGCAAAGGCTTGGAGGTGGGAGTGAGTTTAGAACTGAACAAAGGCCATTGTGGCTCAGCTCCGAGGCAGATGTGGAGGGGGTGGGTGGGAGAAGGGATGGTAGGGACCAGCCAGACCACGATCTTTTGGGCCACGGAAAGGAGTTTAGGTTTTATTCTCCTTGGGCCAGTGAACCCTTAGAGGGTTTTGAGTAGGAAGCCAAGGGCTCTGATTTTTAAAAGCTCCCCTGACCTCAACATGGAGATGGAAAGCAGCTCCCCTTTCATTCTGCCTCTGGGGATGGCAAGGCGCCGGGAGCCTCTGAGGGGCTCCATCTGGCCTGTGGGCACCGCTTTGAGCCAGTCCTGTCCTGTGAGCCCACTTGAGGAGCAGCTCAGTTTTTAAAATTCACTCTCCTCTTTGAGGCAGTTCTTGTCCACCTTAGGTGGCCCCCACCCAGAGCCCTTGGCCCCATAAGCACTTCACACAGAGCTTCCTGGGGGTTCTGAGTTAGTCACATTTTCTTCTCCGAATTACAGCCCGAGAGGAACCATCCACCCCTGAACGGACAGCCAAGGATGCAATTTGCATTTAAATGATTGCTTTTATTTACAGGATTGGAGCTGCTTTGCATATTCATGGATCATGGAGCTTGTGTTCTGGCAACCCTGTTTACTAACCTAGGAGGGTTATTAAATTCAAGGGCCCCCAAGTAGGCTGGTGGTCTGGGCAGCATTAGGAAATGAAGATTATGAGATGGTGTAACTTGGAAAAGATATCAGAGGGCGAGACTGTGGGTCTGGGAAACAGTTTAATGTCAGGAAACCTTGTAACAGTTTAATCTTGCAGAGCAGGAAATGCACCATCAGCGGGCTATAACGGGAGTGGGCTGGGACAGAGTGTAATGCTGGGGCGCGTGGGGAAGACTAGCTCCACAGCCTCATCCTGGCCTTCTGCCAGACATGGGGTGAGGGCCTAAACTTGAGGTGCAGTGTAAAGGCCTCGTGTCAGGAGTTGGGAGAAATGAGTTCTAGTCCTAGCTTGGCCTGTGAATTACAGTAAGCCTCTGGCCAAGCTGCCTTACCTCTCATTTAACCAACAGGAAGGACGATGGAATCATGATTGTCTTTTTAATAAGCAGGGATCCTGTATTCCCTGTGTGGCAGGCACCTTGGGGAGTATTTCTCATGTACTTTTCACGCTGGCTTTGTGAAAGTGGCACTATCTTTATCTTTTATAGAGGAAGAGACTGAGGGTCAGAGAGGTTAAGTAATGCCTCATGTCACATAGTTAGGTCTGGCTTCACTCCCACTGAGGTCCTCCATTCGAGAGGAGACTGATGAAAGTGTAAATTCTGTGCCAGGCATTCATCCAGGTACCAAACTGCTGACTATGCCCAGGAGTAAGAAAACCCCCTCCCTGTCTGCTCATTCTTTTTCTTTCCCTTCCATGTTCTAGCATCCCCCCCCCCCATATCTTATATCTCTTCATATGGATAGTGGGTAGATGGGGACACTAGTTCCCAGGAGAATGGCCAGTGTCTGGTCTCTGGGGGTCCTCGCCCTGACTTTGTGACAGAAAGACCCGGTTTCAGGGCTCCCAGGCTGGCCTGGGTTTGCTATGGGAAAAACCACCTCAATGAGGCTTCTGCTTAGAGCGCCTGCTTTGGGGATCAGGTGAGTTTAGAGATTCCCAGGGCAGACTACCACCAAAGGCATCTCCCATTCACACCACCTCAGGGACCTCTTTGCCTGGTGTGATGCGGGAGGCTGGAAACCAGTGGTGGACAAACACCTGGGGGAGCCCCCTTCCCACCCCATCTCCATGGCAACTGCTCCTCCTGGAAAACGGTCAGCAAAGTTCATAACCTCTGATGAGGGAATATTTGCCAATCATTTCTATTTATTTAACAGACAATTTATGTAAGTGCTTACCCTGTGTCAACTACTGTCCTAAAACCTCATTATTATTTTCATCACAACAACCCCACAGGATGGGGACTGTTAACACCCCTCGTTTGTAGAGGAGGAAACTGAGGCAAGAAAGGTTAAATCAGTTTGCCCAGGGTCACAGGGGACTAGCAGGAGGGCAGGGGCAGAACTTGAAACCGGAAGATCTCTCTCGGAAGTTCGTCCTGCTTGGTGAGGAGCAGGGCTTCTGGGAGAGCTCACCGGGCCTATGGCCTTCAGGCAGGCAGCACTGTCCTCACACAGGGAATCTTGCCTGCATTCTTTCCAGCCTCTGCAGGCCCCAGCTCGTGGAGAAATGGAGCGTGCTGCTCCACCACCTGCCGGAGGCTTCTGGCCCCTCTGCGGGTGGGGGGTGGTGGACAGAGAGAGAGAGAGAGAGAGAGTGTGTGTGTGTGTGTGTGTGAGAGAGAGAGAGAGAGAGAGATAGTGTATTTAAGAGCCTCTGAATGAGTCACATTTCTGGGAGCTTGCCTGGCAGCAAAGGTAATTAGTATGTGAGCCGAGGCTTGTGCATTCGTTCACATTTGTTCATTCCTCCTTTTGAGGAGCTGCACGCCTACATCCCATGGGTTTGTGGCCATATATTCATCCCGTCCCAATCAGCCTTGCCTGCGGCGACTTGAAACCTCTAATCTGGCATAGTTCAGTTTGGGATTTCTGGAGAACCACTCTTTTGGTGGGAGGAAGCACCAAGTGGCCGATGCGGCAGCATGGGGCTTACCTGACAGTGGGTGCCGCCTGCTTGGTCTCTGGCACTGTTGGCGAGGCAGGAAGTACTGTGGCCGTGGCTCCTGGCTTCCCCAGCTGCATGTGTCCAAGTGTCTGAGCACACGTGGAGCTTGTTTGCCGGCTTGTTGAAAGGGAGGGGGCTAGGCTTGCCCCCTTGAGAGTCTGCATGTCCATGGAGCTCCCAGGTGACACTGCTGCTGTTGGCTGTCTGAGGATCAAACTTTGACTTAAACCTTTCAGGCCATCAGTTCTTTCCTCTGTAAGACAGCAGTGAGAACACCTGCCTTTTGGGGGTAACATGAGGGTCGAGACCACGTTTACCAGTTCATTGGTTCGGCAGCCGCATTGTGAGCCCTGCCCGAGTGCTAGCAAGTCAGTGCAGAACAAGACACACAAAGCCCTGGACGCGGGAGGAGCGGGGGAACAGACCAGAAGGGTAATAAAATGTTTGAAAATGTAGCACGTGCTACAAAGACAAAAATCAGAAGTACTGGTGTACAGCATAAAGGGGGACAAGAGAGACTGGCCAGCAAAGGGCTCACTCACCAGGTGACATTTCCAGAACCCAGGTCTTCAGTAAGAGCCCAAGTAACAATAGTATAATTGTTTGCCGCCTGGCTCCCCCACTTTCTAGCTGTGTGACCTCCAACAAGCCGGCTGACCTCCATGTTTTATTTCCTACAAAATGGAGATGGTAATGGCCTCATCGTGTCGTTGTGCAGGTGATAAGGCATTTGTATGTGTGACGTACGTAAAGGTGTGCCTACAGTGTGGTGAGCGCTATGAGTCAGGTATTGTCATTGTCACTCTGGCAGCAGTAGGAAACCCTGGAGGGCAATTCTGAATCCCCCAGAAATCCTGGATGAGCCAGACTCAGCTTCGTCCTGCGAGGCAGTGATCAGCTCTCCTGATCACCCTAGACGTCGTTCTGTAGTGTGGAGTGGCTGTCACCTCCTGGGCATCCTTCACAATGATAATGATGCACTAGAGACCCCTGGATCCCACTGAAGCCTGGCTGCCATTGGTTGCATCCACATGCCTAGACACTGGGTAGGGAGGACTTCCTGGAAGAAGGGGGGGGCACACGATGTGGGAGGAATCATAGAACTTCTTTGTTGGCAAGTAACACAAACCCAGCTCAAACTGGCTTAATCCAAAAGCAGGGAAGTTTATGGGCTGGATAAATAGTGGCTGGACCAGGAGTCTTGAATGCCAACATCTGGGGTGCATCCTCACCCCTAATTTGCTTGAGTGGAATGCTGGGATGCATGTTTAAGAAGCATCTCTTGCCAGATGCCTTCTTCTCTGAACCCGCCTTCTCTCATCGAGAGGCAAAGGTGACGATCCCTGTGGCACCAGGCTCCTTCTCATTTGGTGGCATCAATAATTTATCCCAGTCAATGGCTTCACAGCCAAGGCAGGATCAGAGCTGCTCCTGGAATCCTGTAAAGGAGCAGAGAGGGAGAGAGAGAGGTGGTCGATACTGCATTTAGTTAAGGAAGCCCCAGGGAGGAGCCGGAGCGGCCTGTATGTGGCTGGTTATGACCTCGCACAGGGGTGGAGCAAAGGCGGCAGGTCCAGCTTGAGCTGCCTGGAAATGGGCCTCGGAGCAGAGCTGTGTAGGCCGGAGCTTTCTGAAGGGCTGGCTCCGTTCAAAACAAGAGCTGGTGGCAGTAGGGGCAGAGGAAAGAGTCCCAGTGAATGAGCCTCTCATTCATTCAGCATCCACTAAGCATCACCTTTGTGCCAGCCCGAGTGCTAGTGCCTGAGTCCACACCAGTGCTGTCATCCTGGCATTTTTGCATCCCCACCCCCACAGGGGACATTCGGCAGTGTGAAAAGATTTTTGGGTTGTCACGTTTTTGGGTTGGGGGAGTGCGTGTGCTACGGGCATCTACTGGATAGAGGCCATGGGTATGCCTGAATACCCTACAATGCACAGGACAACAGCCCTCACAGCCAAGAACAGTCAGACCCGAAATGTCAAGGATACCAAGGTTGAGAAGCCCTGGTCTACCCCGGTGGACCAGACAGTGTCCCTGTCCTCCTGCATCTTGCAGTGGAGAAAGACAGGGGAAGGGCAAGAAGGGAACGGGAGAAGCCAAGGAAACAGGCTAGGGAGAAAAAGACTGTTAGAGCAAAGAAGGAACTAGACAAGAGGCTCTGGTGAAGAGGAATGGGGTTGTGACCTTGGCCAAGGTCTGAGAGGGTAACATTAGGGTGGGGGTGAGGAGCAGTTTTCTGAGCAATGGGCTTGGACTGGGAGCGTTTAAGCAGAGGGAGCGAGAGTGGCGAGATGGGACTTGGGTTAAGCCCATTTGCCGTAGCTGCTGTGTGGAGTCCAGCTTTCATGCGGGCTTGAAAGAGTGCCGAGGGGAATCCTCCAGCCACTGTCGGGGAGACAGACAGGGGTGCAGTGAGGATGGGTTCTCTGGAGATTTTGGGGGGAGGTATGAGGGCCAGGGAAAGGGGGAACCCAGGATGATATAGTTCATTTTGGATACACTGTGTTTGAAATGAGGGCATGCTTGTAGGACCCGGGTGGTATGACCTTGGGCAAGTGTCCTAACCTCCTGGAGACCCTGTTTTGTCAGCAGTGTAAGGACTGGATGTGCCCAGTGCCTGGCCTAGAGTGAGTCATGGGTAAATATTAAGCCATTACCATTGAGAGACTGGAAAGAGACAGTGTATACCATTCTCAGCACAGTGCTGGGCTCATGGCTGTCTCTTCAAAGTTTTGTTTTCGTTCCCTTTTTTTTGAAGAGGTCAGACATAGCACAGAATATAAACATCAAAGAATACAAAAGAGTATACAGAGAGAGTGAATCTCTCTCTCACCCTCTTCTCCAGCCACTAGCGATGATGATTCATGATTGTTCACTGTGCCAGATCAAGGCTGCAGATGGGAGCTGAAATCAGGGCCCTGTACCCACCCCCCACCCCTGGCTCCAGGGGCTGTGCTGTCTGGAGAAGGGGGTGCCTTTTTCTGACCTGTCAAAGGTGGCTCATGGGCCAGCAGATTCTAAATGGGGGGGTCTTAAAGAAGTCAGGAAAGTGGGAATCTTACAGTGAACTGGTCTTTTTCTCTCTCCAAACATCTCCCCCGTCCTCAATCTTCTGGAACATTTCCGGTGCCAGAGAGAAAGATGAAAACCCACCAGGTGCTCGCCTTCCTCCTGCTCTCCGTCATCGCCTCCGGGGCTTCTGAGAACGCCAGCACATCCCGGGGCTGCGGACTGGATCTCCTCCCTCAGTACGTGTCCCTGTGTGACCTGGACACCATCTGGGGCATCGTGGTGGAGGCGGTGGCTGGGGCGGGCGCCCTGATCACGCTGCTCCTGATGCTTATACTGCTGGTCCGGCTGCCATTTATCAAGGACAAGGAGAAAAAGGACCCCGTGGGCCTCCACTTCCTCTTCCTTCTGGGGACCCTGGGCCTCTTCGGGCTGACGTTCGCCTTCATCATCCGGGAGGACGAGACGATCTGCTCCGTCCGCCGGTTCCTCTGGGGCGTCCTCTTCGCGCTCTGCTTCTCCTGCCTGCTGAGCCAGGCGTGGCGCGTGCGGAGGCTGGTGCGCCACGGCAAGAGCCCTTCGGGCTGGCAGCTGGTGGGCGTGACACTGTGCCTGATGCTCGTGCAGGTCATCATCGCCATCGAGTGGCTGGTGCTGACCGTGCTGCGCGACGCCAAGCCGGCCTGCGCCTACGAGCCCATGGACTTCGTAATGGCCCTCATCTACGACATGGTACTGCTGGTGGCCGCCCTGGGGCTGGCGCTGTTCACGCTGTGTGGCAAGTTCAAGAAGTGGAAGCAGAACGGGGCCTGCATCCTGGTCACAGCCTTCCTCTCCGTGCTCATCTGGGTGGCCTGGATGACCATGTACCTCTTCGGCAACGCCGAGCTGCGGCAGGGAGACGCCTGGGGCGACCCCACCTTGGCCATCACCCTGGTAGCCAGCGGCTGGGTCTTCGTCATCTTCCACGCCATCCCGGAAATCCACTGCACCATTCTGCCAGCCCCGCAGGAAAACACGCCCAACTACTTCGACACCTCGCAGCCCAGGATGCGGGAGACGGCGTTTGAGGAGGACGTGCAGCTGCCGCGCACCTACATGGAGAACAAGGCCTTCTCGATGGATGAACACAATGCAGGTAAAGGGTCGCCACCCTGCGCCGTTAGGCTCTGGGCCCATGTGCCCCCAGAGAACTCCCTTCTTCGTCTCTAGTGGGGATGGGTGTTCCCCCGGGCAGTCCTGGCAGATGGGAGCCCGCACACATCGGCCCCTGTGCGGTAACTGGCCCAGAGAGGGATTTTTATTTGACATTTTTTTTTCCTATCCGTTGACAACTAATTTAACATCAAAATCCAGGTTTCTCACCTCTTTTGAAAAGTCAGCTCTGGCAGTGCTGGGTTGACATTCCCACCTAGCAACAGTGGTCTGGAGCTGATGGGAACCAGTGTAAGCTGGAAGTTTCTACCTCTCAGGAGTTGTGGCTGTTCCTTCTTCATTTTAATTCCAGTGTAGTTAACATACAGTGTTCTGTTAGTTTCAGGGGGGACAGTGTAGTGATTCAACAGCTCCATATATAGTACTCCCTGCTCATCAGGAAAAGTGTATTCTTAGTCCACTTTACCTTTTTCACCCATCCCCTCAGCCCCCAACCATCTCTCTGGTAACCATCTGTTCTCTCTAGCTAAGAATCTGTTTTTTGGTTTGTCTCCCCCCCCCCTTTGTTTTGTTTCTTAAATTCCACATATGAGTGAAATCATATGGGATTAGTCTTTGACTGGCTTATTTCGCTTAGCGTTATACTCTGTAGATCCATTCGTGTTGTTGCAAATGGCAAGATTTTGTTCTTTTTTATGGCTGAGTAATATTCCATTGTATATATACATCTTCTTTATTCATTCATCTATTGATGCACACTTGAGCTGCCACTGTGGAAGACAGAATGGAGGTTCCTCAAAAAATTAAAAATAGAACTACCCTATGATCCAGTAATTGGATTGCACTCCTGGCTATTTACCCAAAGAAAATGAACCCTAATTCAAAGGGATTTATACATCGCTATGGTTACTGTAGCATTATTTACAACAGCCAAATTATGGCTGTTCCTTTAGATGGGGATCCATTTTATGTTTACCACACTCCCCACCACTCCCTATTGCACCCTGACCCAGCTGCAAAACATATTAATTCCCTGGTTACCTACAAGTGTTTGAGTTTGTAGTCTCGGTGCTAGGTGGATGCAGGGGATACTGGGGGCAATGCTTGTGGCTCCCCACCTCCGTCATTCAGGAATGTATGAATTGGTCCCTGGAGTCAGATGCCCAGATTCAGGTCCTGCCCTCTGTACTTCCTAGATGTGTGGCTTTGAGCAGATTGCTTTACCTCTCCGAGCCTCAGTCTTTCCCATCTGTAAAATAGAAATAATGAGAGAATGTACCACTAGAAGTAACATCCTGAGGGTCTCCCCCAGGACCTGGCATGCTGGATGTGTGTGTTGGTTGGGTTCCCTTGAAAACAGAGCCTGAGACTTGGGTGCAGCTGGCTTACCCGGGAGGTGTTCCCTGCAAGAGAGAGGGGAGGGATAACCAGACCAGGAGGGCAGAAACAACCAGACAAGTACATCAATGAGTTGGTTACTGCCGTGGGCAGCTGGGGCTCGGTCCTGACAGGGATACATGTAGAATGAGCCTTAGACTTGACCTTCCAAATCAGGAGCCTGCAGCATTGGCCACCAACTCCTCTGTCGCCCACCATCATGCATATCCTCTGTCACCCACTCTCATTGCCATGTGCCCCATTACTCTGGCTAAATCAGTGCCACTGGCTTCTGAGAGGTTTGGTGGGCACTCGAGGTGGAGGCTGCCTGGGTACCCAGGACCGTGCATCACCCCTGCAGTGGGATTCAGAGGTGAGCTAGAGGATGTGGTGCGGGCACGCACTCGGAGTCCCTGCTGTGGATGCTTCCGCAGTATCTGTTCGAGTCATTACTTCAAGCGAGTCGGCTAGGTTCCCAGCACTTGAGTTTCAATAAAATTGCAGAGGCTGTAATAATAATAATAATAATAATAATAATAATAATAACAACAATAACTTTAACAGTAGTAGCAGCAGCAGTGGTACTGATTACCTAGTATAGTCCTTGCTTACTGAGCGTTAACTGTGCCAGGTCCTCCCTTGCTGCACCCAGTGAAGCAGGTTCTAGTATCATTCCCATCTTATAGATGAATAAATGGAGATTCTGAGAGGTTCAGTAACTTGCCAAGGACATTCAGATAGGAGGTGGCTCATTCCAGATGGTCATGGTCCCCTTTTCAGTGCTGCTCACCCAGACTGCTGGTCAGTGTTCACCGGCCAGTCATGACTGCAGAGTCAACCTTGTTGGGTTGATTGCTGAGTACACCCTGCCTGTCCCCTGCACACAGAGGAGAGCACGTTGAGCCATCAGATCCTCAAAGGTCACCCAGAGCCCTCCTCACCTGCCCAGGTTCTTCTGTGCCTCCAGCTCCTGACTAGACCCACAGGAGGGAATACCGATGGCCCCAGCTGTGGATAGGTGGGGAGAAACCCTGGTGTGGTCTTTAACAGAGCTGTTTCAATCTTACTAGAAAGTCCCAGGCCAGCAAGCCCATGTTTGTGAAAGGATTTAGCAGGAATGAGTGTCAGCTCCCCATGTTGCCAGGACAAGATGGGGGTCAGAATGGGGATCATCATCACTGGGAGCCTAGAAAGGCCTTCCAGAGAATGTCATGAGCAGAGGTCAGGAGCCTGGCTAGTTCCTGGGGTCTGGTGGAACCACCTCTTCCCTGGCTCCCCCGGAGCAGGGTCCTCTTTATGAGACCCATGGACACCCCCTGGACCTCAAAGGTAGTGGGGACTTCTGAAGTGGATGTGCACTTTTGTACATTCATTGGGGAATTTTTGTCTATCACTTTGTCAAATTCTCAAAGCTGTCTGTGACCCCCAGAAGGCTAAGAATCAGTGTCATTTAACCTGATGGTCTAGTTTACTTGAAGTGAAATGGTGATGCTAGAACGACCCAAGCATTAGGGTCTTCAAAAGTAAGGTTGGCTAACCTTTAGTAGGTGCTTACCGTGGACCAGTTACCACTCTGAGCATTTCAGTGGCTAATGTCATTTAATCCCTACAATAACCCATTGAGGTCCACTTTGCAGACAGGAAACTGAGGCACAGAAGGGCTATGTGTCTTGCCTAAGAGGCAGAGCCAGGGTTTGAGCCCACATAGGCTGGTTCCAGAGCCCCAGTGCTTGATTCGTCTGCCACAGAATCACTCATCTCTCCTCAAAGCACGTTAGTGACCCTGAGCTCACTGATGTACCAGATGACTTGGGCATTGAGGAGACAGGATTTACCAGTTCCATTTTATAGAGCAGGAAACTGAGGTCTAAGGCCAGGCAACTTGTTTAAGCTTACACTCTAAGAACAGGGAGGAGGGAAGTTGGTTTTCCACTACATCCATTTTTTTCTTGTGAGAGTGCAGCCAATCCTTCCTATCCACATAAGATCTAGAGATCAGAGGTATCTGGGACCCAGGTGAGAACCAGCAATACCAGGGCTGGCACACTAGGTGATTTGGGGGGGGCATCTAAAAGGGCCCCCCACCCCCATCTATTTCACACTCTGACAAATTCCAAAGCCAAGTAAGTTGTCTTTCTGTTCCCCCCTTTTTTTTCCCCAAAATAAAACCAGTTTTATCATACCATTTTGGTGACAAAAAAGAGAATAATCATGTAGAAGTTTCAGCAAGTAAAAATAACAAAAATTGCTCAAAATCCCGTTGCCCAAAAGCAGCTACTGCTGTTTGCTCCCATCTTGCCAGACATCTCTCAGAGAGCACAGTCTCTCTCCTTCCCTCCCTTTCTCCCTCTCTCTCTCACACACACAGTCCCATAGACTGGTTCTAACCTACCTGTACTTTCTTGGGCAGCTTAAAAAAAATTACCAGGGCCTGCCCCCTCGTTCTGACTAAGTCTGTTTGGGTTTAGGTTTCTTAAGCTCTCCAAGTGCTTTGAAGATGTAACCACTGATCTAAGTAGTGTTCTGCAGTGTGTTTGCTTAAATCAATATTGTATCATGCGTGGAGGCCTTTCCAGGTCAGTGACTGCAGAGCTATAATATCTTTTTCATGGTGCAGAGCTTTCCTTGGGCACAATAATTTATTTTTCTGATCATCATCTGGTGGATATTCCACTTGTTTCTGGCTTTCCGCATAAGTAATGCTGTAGTGAACATTCATCTTTGTGCCCTTCATCAATTAACTTCTTGCAAGAAAAAAAAAATCCCTGGACATGCATAAAAAAGAATCTGCACCTTTAAATCTTGATAGATACTGCCAGATGGCCCCCTAAAAGTTAAACTAATTTACTGCTTGCCCCCCCCACCCCACCATTTCATAACTGTATGAGAGCCCCATTTCTTCACTCACCTTGGATGTTGTCAGACTTTGTTTTAGTAGCCTTGTTTCGGATCCTCCCAAATGTGTGCCCACCAAAATTCACATGGGACCAGGCAGGGTGGGCCCCAGGCAAAGCCAGTTCCCTCAGAAAGCTCACATGGGCTAAATTGGAGTCCCGGCTAGGATTGCCCTTGTTCTAGAAACCCTTGCTTTGCTGGTTGGGGGACATCTGGGCATGTTCCCTAGCCACGATGAGAACAACTGTTGTCATCTTTGGTGGTGACCTCAGCTGGCTTGTATTTTAGGGAACCAGGCCCCATTAGGGGCCTTGCCCAGGAGTTACAGTTGGCCCTCTTTTGCATTTTAGCCAGCCAACTCTCTTCCCTGAGAGTCAATCTCTGACGTCTTCAAGAGATGGGAAGGGCATTCCCCAGGTGGCCTGTGGCTCAGTTAAGCCCCAGTGACCTCTGCTTCCAGACTTCCTTGCCCCAAATGAGATCCCAGGTATATACCACTTCATCAGCCTCCTGCTTATTAATAAGTATCAGCAAGGCATGAGGTATGTGATAGAAGATTAAAATGCACCGAAGGATGCAGCACCTCAGATCACATCTTGGAAAGCGTTAACGAGGCATATTAAATGTTCACCTTTCAAAGGAGCAATAAAGAACATTCTTTCTTTTAGGGGATTTGGGCTCTCAGATATCATTAGGACCAAGGGCCCTTTAAACTCTGACTCTTAGCTTCCCGGTGCAAGGCCCTGAATCAGCTTTGGGGGGAGGGTCAATCTAACTTCACTTGCAGAGTCTGGATAGGAGAAGGCTGGCATTCAACCTAAAAACTTAGATTCCTGTGGGGACGCTCTTATGGGTGAGCCCTGCTTGCCTTTCACAGCGACCCAGGTCAGAGTGCGGTGTTAGATGCAACACTTGTAGTTGCAAGTAATACAAAATCTGATTTGAACTGCCTTAATTAAGCAGAAACAAAACGACAACAAAACCAAATGTACTGGGGATGGGGCTACAGGAATCATTAGATCAAGGACCCTCGGGTGATGACTAAATTTGATCTTTCTCCATCTCTTGGCCCTGTTAATATCATGGCAGCCCACAACTCTAGACTTACACAGAGTCCCAGTGGAAAAGAGGAACATTTCCCAGGATGCTTGAGCAAAAATCCCAGAGATGGCTCTGACTGGACCTAATTGGCCAGGTTGAAATCATATGCTAACCTCAGGCCAGGGTAGAAGGAGGTCATAGCCAACACTGGGGCCAAGGCACTCACAGATGGCCGGGAGAGTCGAGCCTTTGTTTCGTTGAGGAAAATGTGTTGGGGTGAGATTCCCCCACTACGGCTGGCCAGGTCTGTGCATTATAAGGAAAGCAGTGCTATTTCATGTTCCCTCTCTTCAAGCAGGTGTAGGCTAGGAATTGAGACTAGTAAGAGCCCGTGAACTACCTCCTCTATCCCTTGGTGCCCCTCCCTGGCTCCCCCTTCTCTACTTCCTGGGAAAGGTATCTCCTTGCTCAGCTCATGCATAATGAGCTGCTTGAAGGCTTGGATGGAGCTGCTAACGCAAAAGAGGTTACCTGTGTCTGGAGACCTTCATTCCCCACTGTGCCTCAGTTTCTTTGGTCCAGCTTGAGCTGAGCTGCCCCTCTCTAATGTCACTTAAATTCAAGTTGCTTCTAAGTAACTAAGTGTGATGGTTAAAATCAGTATTTGAAGCCAGCATCGTGTGATGGTTAAGAACACAAGTTCTCTGCCTGGTTTTTTGAATGCTGGTTCTGCCTCTTTCCAGCTGTGTGACCTTGGGCTAGTAACTTAATCTCTCTGTGCCCTGTGTAAAGTGGAAATAATGAAAGTACCTATGATGCTAGAAAGCAGATTCCCTGTTGAGTACGGAGCCCGATTGGATGTGGGGCTGCACTCGGGGCTCCAGGTGGGGCTCAGTCCCAACACACCTCTGATCATGACCTGAGCCAACCCCGAGATCATGACCTGAGCCGAAATCAGGAGTTAGAGGCTTAACCAACTAAGACACCCAAGTGCCCCTCTTCGGAGAGGACTTTAAGTGAGGCTTTTCTTGGCAAAGCAAGATTAGTGCCTTCAACAAGAATGAAAATAACAGAGTCCGTGTTACAACTGAGACGGACTTTTGTTTTTATAGTGCTCCTACATTCTGTATTAGTTTTTAATAGACTATTTTTTAGAGCAATTTTAGTTTTACACAAGAAGTGAGCAGGAATTACAGGGAGTTCCCACAATCCCCTATTATTATCAGCCTGCATTAGTGGTACATTTGTCACAGTTGATGAATCAATATTGATACGTTGTTATTAACCAAAGTCCACAATTTACATTTCAGAGGTCACTCTTTTGTTTGTACAGTTCTACAGATTTGGATGAATGGGTAATGTCACTTATGTACTATTATAGTATCGTAAAGAATTGTTTCACTCCCCTAAAAATGCCCTGTGCTCCACCTGTTCCTCACCACCGCCCCCCCATCATTAGTCTTTAATTTCTCTGTACTTTCGCCTGTTGCAGAATATCCTAGTTGGAATCACACAGTATGTAGCTTTTACAGACTGGCTTCTTTGACTTCGCAATATGCATTCGTTTCCTCCATATCTTTTTGTGTAGTTTGGGTTTTCTTTACAAGAAAGGAAATTCAGATCTCTAAAAGTACACAGTAAATAGGAAACGCCATTTACCCACCTCTCTTAGGTTAAAAAGTGCTGACATATTTTGCCATCTTTGCTACAGCTGTCTCTTTTTTTCCTGTTTAGAAATACCCTGCCCGTGGGGGTTGGAGTCCCTGTGTTCTCTTTCCCTGTCACTTTCCCACGAAGACGGCCTCTATCATGTACTTGATGTCCACATTCTTAGGGTTGTCAGCCTCTGTGTATCCAGAAGCAGGGGCTGGTGTTGAACGGTGTGATGTTGAACTTGACATGAGTGACACTGTGTGGTGAGACAGGAGACCTCTGAGGGATGCAGAGGGGCTTCCTTGTCACCCATGGCCTGCAGGGGCAGGGCGGGTAGAGGCTCCACCGAGCCCCCCACCCCAGCAGCCTGCGCCCTGGAGTCTACAAACTTCCCAACCCCACTGAGATGGGTCATGCTCCAAGAGAGCCAGAGAACAAAGCCCCTTTGTGACTTTTGTTTTGAATCTGGCTTGTGACAATGGGGAGGAGTGGGGAGGGGTGTGGGGGGGGAATGTGTGCCGGGAGCATGGTGTTGATGCAGGGGAAGAAAACAAAATCGTGGGTTGTTTTTTGTTTTTTGTTTTGGTGTTGTGTTGCTGCTTCCTACCTCTCTCAGCTCTCCGAACAGCAGGATTTCGCAATGGCAGCTTGGGAAACAGACCGAGCGCTCCGTTTAGAAGCAATGTGTATCAGCCCACTGAGATGGCCGTTGTGCTCAATGGAGGGACTGTAAGTATTAAGAGGTGATGTTTTGGCCGGAAGCCCAAGAGCGGTCAGTGTTGGGGGCAGCTTCAACGGGGGCATACGGCTCTGTGGAGGCTGCTTACGGGCCCTGCACACACACTGGCTCAAGTTGACACCCCTTGCAGCTAGAATGCATGCAATGCTTCCATTTCTCTTTCCCTATCTACCCCCTTTCTCCACGCTCGGAAGATCGACCTATACTTAGTGAACCATCTGTGGATTCGTTCGAAAGAGTCCCTCTTCCTTGGGGCTCCTCGTACCCATTGAGTTCTGTGGCTTTCATTTTGTAGGAGGTGCCCCCCCACCCCCAGAGGTGAGAAAAGCCCAGAGTTGTGAACCACCCCCCCAACAGATTTAGTGTTTCCCCCCTCCCCACCCTCCATCCCCCACACCGCACCCCCCACCCCGTGCTCCAGTTGGGTACCGGGTTCCCCCACCTCCACTCCTTAAAAGACGTCTTAAGAAATTGGAGTGATTATCATTTCTCTCCTGCGAGCACAATAACAGGTTTTACTATCTGATGCCAAACAGACCTTCAGCAGAATTGTCATTGTTTACATTTTGCCTCCGTGCAATTACATCATTTTGTTTCTCCAGCAATCCAAAGACACACTGTCATTCCCACATTTAATTTCCAAACATAGCTACATGCTTCTTTCAGAAACAATGCATCAAGCCAGTTTACACGTGTAAATTGGACTTCCATTCCTATATCATGTGCCAATTCCATAACTCAGCCTGAGCTTTTTTTCTTTTCTTTCCTTTTTTTAATATAAGTCGGGGATGGTCTTTGATCTCTGGAGGGAATTTGGGTTTTCCTGGCCTTTTGAATGGTATGCAAGGCATTGGTTTGCACTGGTTTGGAACAGGCTCAAAGACAAATAGACTCACAGATTTGCTTTTTGAAAACCCCCTGCCAACCCTTGGGCTGTTTTATTGTCGGGTGCCAAGAAAAAGCCTGACTCGAAAGCATTTGGCCTGTGTATTATAATAAATAATGTTAGAAAATGGCCCCATCAATCACTCTTAAGCCCTCCTGGTCTCTTCAAGGCCAGTGGGCATAAAAACACCATGGACTTAGAAAAAAGCCAAGTGGGTTTCTGAGTGAGAAAACAGCCATTTGGGGTGCATGATTACAGAAAAGGGGACCTGGCCTTCCCAAGAACAGAGCAGCGTCACACACAGCGGTTGCTGCTTTTCTTGGGAATTACTCAGCCCGTTAGGAAAAAGCAAGGTAACTTATCTTTGGCACATTGTTAACGAATTGGTTTCTGATGTTGACTTTGCAAAGCACAAAGTTCTTAGTGTGTTATCCTTGTTTCCAGATCCCAACTGCTCCGCCAAGTTACACTGGAAGACACCTCTGGTGAAAGACTTTAAGTTCCAGAGAATAAGAATCTCTCTTACCGATTTTATTCCCTGGCTGTGTCTTTCTTGAGGGAGAAATCGGTAACAGTAGCCGAACAAGGCTGCCTCACAGCCAGGAGATCTAGAAATCCTACACAAGGGGATTTCGTGTAAATGTGAACACTGCTGAACCGAAAAGCTAACACCGACTGCCCTCCCGTCCCCTGCCACACACACACACACACACACACACACACACACACACACACACGTAATACCAAACCAACCTCAATCCCTGCAAACTAAAGCAAAGCTAATTGCAAATAGTATTAGGCTCGAAAATGTGGCTGGGAAGACTGTTTCATCCTCTGGAGGTAGAACAGAACCAAATTCACAGCCGGTGGGCCAGGCTGGTGTTGGTTGACTGTGGAGGTCCCCACACCATCACCCCTCCCCAGCAAGTGCTGGACCCCAGGTGGCCTTTTGGAGATGACTGTTTCATTGAGAGGACTAATGGGGACTTTTCCACCAGCTTGCCTGTTGGTTTGCACATTTCAGGGGGGGTCAGGAGCAGTTAAGGAGTTGTGGGTGAGATTCCAAGGTGAGGCCCAGCTGAATCACGGGGATGAGCTTTACAGCCAGTAGTGGGGGAGGGACCAGGGCATGTGCCAATGAAGAGAAGGCTATCTGGGAGTTGAAGTGACCATCACATTTAGAAAGTGATGACCCACCACTGTTCCCTCTGTGGGCCTCCTGCTGCAGGTCTACGGCAGAAAAGCAAGCCCCCTCTCCCTCCTTTGTGGAGCCATAGCGATATTCTGCCTGGGGCAGCAGTCTCTTTCCCTTGATGAGCTCTCCCTCGTCCTGCACTTGCCAGTGCACCCCCCCCCAAGCCCTTTCCCAGTTTTATTTCCATGTTCATTTTAAAAGCTCAGATGGGCCATCAGCTGACAGCCTCCCCCCAGGGTGGCAGGCCAGAAGGCAGGTGCCACAGCAGATTTTCCGTGATGATGGCACATGGCAGGGCATCCCAGGGGAGAGATGACACTCCGCTGCCTATGCAGTGAGTTCTCAGGTGTTAGGTGTTGACGGAGTGCAAGTGCCAGGGACGGGTGGAGCACTCGAGGGGTTCTTGCTGCTTTTGGAGGGTATGTGGGACGTGTTTTGACTTGGTTTTCTGTAAGTTCCATGAAAATGATTCTCTTCAAAGCCCATTGTTTCTGTCATGGTTTCCATCTGTCCTAAGCAAGTCATTCCTTTGTTATTTGGCATTTCGAACATCTCGGCCATTAAAAGCCCCATGTTCTCTGCACTGTTTGGCCAGCATAATCACTAGCAGTGATGCAAAGCAAAGAGTTTTAACCTGACGGCATGAAATGTATAAAGAGGGTGAGTCTTTTGGCATATGCTCTAATGACTATATTGCTTTTTCTATGAAACAACCCATAAGCCTTTAACCTTTAAAGAAAATGAAAAAGGTTAGTGTTTGGGGCCGGGGGGGAACTGACCTCTTCATAAGCCAATATGTCTGAGCTGTTTTAATAAACCTTCTGATTTTTCTCAAGGCCCTAGTCTCTGCTGTGTCCCGTCCTCGCCACAGTTCCCCTCCCCCCGGCAACCTTGCAGAGCAATGGGGTAAACGAGGCCAGTCTGGCCATCCCTACGTGGCCCTCCTTCGAGTTTTCCTTCCCGCTAGTGCATTTCCTTGTGTTGCCACGCATGAGGAAGAAAAAGCATGGCACCAGAATGCCACCCCTACCTGACCTTTGGGAACCAGCCCCACCCCCGCCCAGAGCATGTGCTCGCTTCTAGAGAATCATTCCAAACCTCTCTCGAGGAGCGTCATTGGTGGACTGGAAAGCTCGAGTACTGGGGAGGAGAGGGAGGGAAAGCAGCTAGGACCCGGGGTGGGGGTGGTGGCTGCATGCAGACCCAGGATTGTGAAAATACAGAAATCTCCAAATGCCTCGGTCCAGTCCGATGAAAAACGACAGCAATACACATTCTCGTGCCAGGAAATGGTTGCTTACCCCCGCTCTCTGGAGTCCTTTGGAGCTCTCTGATCCCATCAGTGATTCCGTCTGCAAGAGCCCCCCTATCCCCCTTGCAGAAGGGGGCAATTCACCCGATCGTTTTCCCTCTCAGTTCTTGGTGGTCCAGGCGTATAAGGTGAGCACGGCGTAAGTGGCTACAAGGGGAAAGTAACGTTTCACCAACATAAAAACGGAATCAACTTTGAGCCACGGGAAACCTCACTTAATGAGACCTTTTCTCCCTCCTTTCTTTTTAAATCTCTGATACGTTATTGCGCTTCTGGGTTTTGTTTTATTTTGGCTTTAAGGTTGAGAGTGGGCTGGATGCCCTCCCAACGGGGCAGAGGTGGGGAGTGAGGGCAGAGAGCAGAGAACGGGTATTTTTCTAATGACTCCACCTGAAGGGTACAAAGAGGCCCCTTTGCCAAGAGACTGTGGCCACCAGCTGCCCCCACGGAGCAAACTTTAAATACAAAATCAAATGGCACCTCTGTTTATGTAAACAACACTTGTTGAGGGAAAATGACCTGAAGGAGAACATCTGTGATCAAAATACCTAATTGTAAGCACAAATCTTTCTGTGTCCGGTTATTAAAATCACTCTGGGACTATAACAGCCACGCTTGTCCCCCCTTTTAATAGAAAATGGTCATTCTATCCTGGATTTCTCCACTGGATATGGAGGGTGGGGAGTGAGGGAATCAGCTCAGAGAATTGACAAACTGGGAAAATCTGGGGATCCCGTGCTTTTAGCACAGATCCCATCAGGGCCCACTGAACAAGGGTAAACTTGGAGTGGTCTTCTAGGTCGGCCAGTGCTGAATTAAACCCCAAACTGAAAGGGAGCGTTGTGGCTTTTATAATCCAATGATGCAATGATTATACCAGCTTACAAGAGTTCTCAGCAGGTGCTTTTTATTAATTGATAAAGAGCTAAGGCTCGTTTTTGATAGATAATATATATTTATTAAATGTATTAATGTGTGTTTTATAATGTACCTTCATCCTCCCCTGGCTGACTATTGCATACTTATTAAAAAAAAAATCGTTAAAGAAATTTCAAGACAATCAATGTGTACCATAAATGACTGTATATACATATTACAAATTTAAAGGTTGTAAAGCATGGGCAGATAGGTTTTATTTTCAAAATGCTGTTCTTAACACAAAAATAAAGGCTTTACTATTTACTTAAGATGTGTGGTAGCTTGTCAAAACCATCCAGAATAACTACGAGGCTTTTGGATCTGCCTGGAGGCTAAGTCTGTGGCATTTTGAGTGGGGGAATCCTGGTTAACAGCAAACTGCAGAACAAATGAGGGTAATAAGTTAGCTTACCCATCAAATGAGGAACTTTCTATAGTACTTTGGAGACTCGACAACCAAAGTCCTTTGTTATTGTTGTCTGGGTTTAAGTGTCTCAACTTGTTGGGTTTGCAGTCAGAGTTAACAGTCAGTCTCCTTTGGAAATGGTCATAGGCAATATGTCTTTTTTATGAAAAGAATACTCACCAGATAAACTTAAAACCCATGGCAGAGGTTTGGGACTTAAATTTAAGTATCGATCTTTGCAAAGGCAGCCAAAAGTGGGAAACTGGTAAGTAAAGCTCTTCAATGTCTCTTGGAACTAGAGTTCGTTGTACATTTTAACGGCGGTTGGTGGAGAATATACCTGAAGCACTGAAGAAATAATAATGGATAAAAGAAGAAAACTTGGGGATAATGCAGAAAGTTATGATTAGGACTCTTGTATGATAAACTATACGCACTAAAGCATGTTTGCAACAAATCCTATCTTGTGCAGAAAAGATGCTGTATTCACATGTACCAAATCTAGTCGTTAAAAAAATCAACAGAGGAGGAGGCATAATTTGTACATTTTCCTCACGGGTCACTGAAGCTCCGAAGGGAAAAGATCACACTGGTGGTTAAGGTGGTGGAGTCTTAGGTGCCACTTCCCCCTCCTCCTCCATTTTGCATTTCACTGCAAAGAAATGAAAGAGAATGTCAGAATCGATTTGCGTACCTAGACAGACTTGTCATTTTGAAAACAGCAAACTTTGACGTGTGAGATCCGTGACACCAAAACCCACTGGCCACCCACTATGGTTCTGGCGCCACAGAACCATTGGGTAAGAAGACAGGGCCATTGTGCTCCAAGGACAGAATCTAAGGCTTCAAAACCACGTAATGTTCATGACCATTCTTCCCCCCCCGCCCCAGTTTTATTGAAAAATAATCGACATACACTACTGTATAAGTTTGAGGCAGACAGCAGGATGGTTTGATTTGCATATCTTGTGAGACAGTTACTAGAATAGGTTCAGCTGACCCCATCCTCTCATACAGATACAATAATAAGAAAAGAAGAAAGGGAAAAAAGTCTTGTGATGAGAACGCTTGGGATCTACTCTCTTCACAACTTCCTGTAAATCATGCAGCAGTGTTAGCTAGAGTCCTCACGTTGTACATTAGAGCCCTAGTTCTGAGTTAGCACGTAACTGCAAGTTTGTATCGTCCCTGGTAACCACAAGTCTGATCTCTTTTCCTGTGAGTTTGGGTTTTGTTTTTTGTTTAGATTCCACATATATATGAGGTCATACACTATTTGTCTTTCTCTACCTAACTTATTTCACTTAGCATAATGCCTTCAAAGTCCATCACAGCCATTCCTAATTTAGTTCAGTAGAAGGTCAAAAGTGCGCTTTTCAGGTCGGGGGAACTGAAGAAAGGAAGTTTTACTGACGATGATGACAGATTCCAGGCTCTTGACTCAGCCCAATCTGTCACCACTCACCTTGCTCTCCCCACCCACCCAAAATTAAAAACTCAGGATAACACTGGGGTGAATACAAGGTCAGAAGGGAATCTTCTAGTCTTTCATGGTCTGGAAAAGAATGTGATCTGGGGGATTTCCTGCATCGGCCAAACAGGAAAGTTGGCAGAACACAGGACAGCACAACTTGTAAGGGAAATTGTCCCAAAAGGGAAAAGCCCCTCCCCTGGAAAAGCAGGGAAACCCATTCCCCCAGGGTGGGGGAAACCCTTTCAGAAAGACCCTCTCATTTTTAAAAAAGTTTTTCTAAGATTTTATTTATTTGAGAGACAGCATGCACTCCCGCAAGCAGGGTGGGGGCGGGGCAGGTGGGGAGAGGGAGAGAATGGAGAAATTTTAAGCTGAGCACGGAGCCCAACACTGGGCTTGATCTCAGGATCCTAAGCCGAAATCAAGGGTTAGTTGCTGAAGCAAATGAACCGCCCAGGTGCCCGCAAGAAAGACCCTCTTGTTTTTAGTAAGTCTTTGCTTCTAGTGTCCAGGTGCTTGTGGAGAGCAGTGTTCGAGCATAAAGGGTGTTGGGGCTTGTTACTGTGTAGGGCACATGTTTTGATCCAACCGGGCCCGAGCATGGAGTGAGGTGGGGACAGCATCGCGGGCAATGCAGTTACTTCCTGTTGGAAGTGGACTGAAAGCTTTCCGCAGCCCAGGCTAGCACAACAGTCTTCAAGCTGGGGCTACACAAAGACTTTCTAGGGTACTTGGTCATGGTTTATTCAAAGAAAGTCACCTTCCAAAGCCGCAGCTTCCACACCATGGACTTGCCGTGGGTGGGGTTTATATTGATCCCCTTTCCTACCTCTCCCGGTGCTGCCATTGCCAAGTGTAAAAAATCCCCAGGTGCCAAACAAGGAGGCAGTTTTTCTACCAGAGTCTCCTTTCTATATTTAATAACTATCAAAAATTATAGCTTATTTATTTGGCTTTCTTTGTGAACTACTAATGACTGTATTAGTAACTCAAACCAGAAAAAGTATTTTTCATACTTAGAACCTGTGGTCGCCGGAAATTTTAAAAGAATTGTTTTGAGCATATACACCTTTTTTGTTCCACATATGGACGTTTTACGGGTAAACACCGTGAATACCTTACGCGTGTCTAGATCCTATTGGTGACACTGACCCTTCACAGCCAAGGACGTGCTAGGGCTCCGTAGGTGCTTTCCCGCTATCCTGCCGATCAGTGGTGTCATCTGGATGGGAATGTTCAACAACTGAGTGGGGATGGCAGATTCCCGACCGGTAGCATCTGCCAATTTCCGTAGCCGATTTTAAGCTACCAGCCGGACCACATAATACAGAGCTGGGAGGAGGTCTGCTCAACCTGATGGAACAGCTCAGTACAGGGCTGCTCTGGGTTCCTACCTGGAGGTCTGCAGGGAAACCTCAGGGGCAAGATGGTGCTCTAGGCAGGGTTAGGGGGAGCAGCAACGTTTGCGCCACTGGGAACCTATCAGAAATGGAAACCCGCAGCTCTACCCCAGACTTGCAGAATCAGAAACAGTGGAGCCGAGCCAGTTCATGTTTTTAACAAGCCCCCCAGGTGATGATGGATACGAGTTACAGTTTGACCCACTGCCGCTGGTTCTCCACCTTGGCTGCGTTAAAGAATTACCTGGGCCACGTCTGAAGCCTATTAGTGCCTGGGTCTCACGCCAGACATTCTGATGTATGAGGCCCATCTGAGGCCCAGGTATTTATTCAAAGTTCCCATATGCTGCTACTGTTCGGCCAGGACTGAGAAACCCAAACTGGGGTTGGAGTCCCTTAAAAAAAAAAAAAAAAGACCATAAAGACCCTCACAGCAGTTCAGAAAAGCTTAGAGTTCCCCTCAATGTCTCAAAATTGAAGCAGTTTGAATGACCTCTCTGACCTACAGCTGGCAGACAAATGCTAGAGCCTACCAGTAGCCATAGAGGAAAGGGGGGGGGGCTGGGAAGAATCCAGCCCTTGGGTTTTCTGTTGTTCCTCAGCCCTGCATGAAGAAAGACTTCACCTGCTCCCCTTCGTCCCAGTATCAACCAATTCCTGCCCATGCCTTGACTCCCTTAGCCACCCCTACACTTCACCTTTGCCTGGGGAAAAAGCCCTTATTATCTCTTTCTGATTATTAAACACAAAAATCTTGAGAAAGAACAGAAAGGGATGCTAGGATCGCTCCTCCAAATTGAAAAATCAAAATACTATCTAGAGTTGATGGACTGGAAATAAAGGTGGACATGGAGCCTCATGATGGAATCACCTGGGGAGGTTTGAACATTCTCAATGCCCAGCCCCACCCCAGCCAATCAGGTCAGAGTCTCTGGGGGTGTCCACTGGTGCCACCATATTGCAAGAGTGGCATTATCAAGTGAAACTGAGTGTGCACGCTCCCTGCAGTGCAGCAGTTGCACACCTGTATCCATCCCCTGGGGAAACCCTTGCACACATGTTCTGGGCCACGTGGATAGCAGGAAGCTGCAAACAACCCCAGTGTCTATCAATAGCTGACTGGATAAATAAATCGTGGTCTACTTGAACGGTGAGTATACAGCAGTGAACATGAATAAACCACAGCTACACCTGTCGACTTAGATTTGCTCACCCATATTGAAGGAACGGTGGAAGGCACAGTGTAATACATATAATACACATAGTGCGATTCTATTTCCAGCAAATCTAAATACCGAGGGGTGCCTATAAAGATAAGAAAAACTCTAAAGAGAGGCAAGAGAACAGGGAGATCTGGCTGGTTCAGTCAGAGCGTGCGACTCTTGATCTCGGGGTTGTAAGTTCGAGCCCCATTTTGGGTGTAGAAATTACTTACAAATAAAATCTTAAAGAAAAAAGGCAAGACAACAATTAGCACAAAAGTCAGGGGAAGTGGCTTCACTGGGGGAGGAGAAGCTTTAAAGGTGTTGACAGTATTCTATTTCCTTAACTGGTATGGTAGTTATACGTGAGCGTTTGCCTCATGGTTACAGGTACTCTATAGTCACTGTTGTATGAGTATTTCCCCACCTCCAAAAAACAGGTAAAAAGAAATAAACACGGGACGGTACTATATCACTTGAAATTACAAAATCAACTAATAAAGGAACAGAAAAGAACAATTTAAGTGCTTTGGGAGGTTGGGGATGGGGTATAAGTGAACTAGTCCTCATCTGTCAAAGCAGGAAATCAGTAGATAATGTCTAAAATCATATCTATCATATCTAAAATCATAACCATCCAGAGAGAAACAGCTAAGAATTCAAAGTGATTGCTGTAGCAAAGGGTGACACAAAGATGATGCTCATATGTCCTTCTGTCCATCCTATACAGCAGTCCCCCCCTTATCCTCGGAGGACAGGTTCCAAGACCCCCAGTGGATGCTCATAACCACAGATAAGGCCGGGGCGGGGGGGAGGTACTATGTTTTAACCATGGGAACCATGTGCAGGGATTACTTTGCTAAAAGTTAAGAAACAGATTAAAGTCTCCCCTTAGTGGTTTCCTTCCTCGTCTTGGCAGAACAGAGCCTTGCACAGGTAGGGCCACAGGTGGATAAAAGGAGGGAGCCACAGAGGAGGCCGCAGAGAAGCAGGTATCGATGACTGAATGAAATAACCTGGTTTCCATTTTAGTTTAGAGCCATCAGCATGGTTGGCCTCCACCACCAACAGACAGATGCCTCCGTGCCCCTGCATCGTCCTTGTCCCCCTCAGCAGGCTGGTGTGCAGCCAGTTCCGGAAGGGCTGGAGAGTGGAAAATCCCAGAGCCGTGAGCCAGCCCTTCAGCTTCAATTAAAGGCAGTGTGACAAGAAAGGCCCTGCATACTAATGAGACTTGCTTATGGTTTCCTCCTCTCGGTCACCCTCCTTCTCTCCTGTTCAGTCAGTGACCGGGCTGAGAACTCCGCACAGTTGGGAGAAACTGCCTAAGCCTTGAGATACAGGAAATTCAGGGACCATGGCGTCATCCAGCTGCTCATTTGGGTTGCCCAGATGTGGCCTCAGCATGAAGGGATCACCTGAGACAGACCCCTGGGCTGCTCCAGACCTTTAGACTCAGATCTCCAGGAGTGAATCCTGGGAATCAGCATCCCCCACCTCTGTGCTTCGCTTTGAGTGATCTTTTGATGTGACAAGTTTGGGAAAAGAGCACTATATCACTCAGCCAGCACTCAGCACCTGCCTCCCGAGGGCCCAGGTGTTAGATGGTGCTGGGAGAGAAAACAAGACAAGGCCTGCAAAGTGCTTGGCACTGAGTCCTATCCAGAGTTAAGCACTCAGTAAATATTACCTACTATTATTTTTAGGGCATAGTCTTTGATCTCAAGGAGCTTTCAGTCCAGACGGGGAAGCAGGAAAATAAACAGGGAATTGTAAGAACCAAAAGATGCGCACACACCATAGGGAAAAGTTGCTTCAATAAATGTCCATCCAAAGAGGAGCCTGGTTCACACTCTCAAGTCAGTAATATACTTAAGAAACCTTAAAGTATTAATTTGTTATCCAATTAGCCCTCAGTTTCTAGGATTCAAGGTAAATAATACAAGCAAACACTCCTGTGGCACTGACCGAGCTCTTTACACGTATGAAGTGATGGTGAGGTTAGGTGCCGTGATTTTCCTGTCTGACAGACAAGGAGACCGAGGCACACAGGTTACGTGGCTTGCCCATGGTCACACCTTGGGCTGTCTAGCTCCTGCATTCATGCTCTTAACCCCTGCAAGGTCATGGTCTCACAGTGTCTCTCACCCGGTAGGTGAAGATCTCCGTACTCAAAGATACCACAACGAGGCATGCAGACAAAGGTGTTTCCTAACACATCATTTCACCACAAAAACAGCTTGGGAACAACCTAAAGGCCCGACAATTGGGGAATGACTAGGTACCTGATAATTTATAAACTTGGTAAAACATACGAAGCCATTAAAAATGTGATGCTTTTGCCAACTTTGAAGGAACAGGGAGAAATGCCAAGCGGAATTCAGTGAGGCACGTTTTCTGTAAATTTTGACAATGTGAATTTAAAATTGCTCAATACCAAAAGTTAACATTGTCTCCAAGGGGGACACCAAGGCTCTGTCTGTTGGTGTTGGAAGCCAAACATGATGATGTTTCTAGGGGCAAAGTGGAAACGAGTTTCTTTCATTCAATAAACTCTACCCCTTTTCCCCCTACCTTTCTAAAAAAATTTTTTTGGAGAACAAATGACTCCTGTTTCACATTTATTCCTGGTTGGGGCCTTCCACAGTACATCCTTAAAAAAATTTTTTTAAAGATTTATTTATGTATTTCAGAGAGAGACAGAGAGAGTGAGTGTGCCATGCACACACACGAGTTGGAGGGGTAGAGGAGGAATAGAGTCTTTTATTCTTTTTTAAGATTTTATTTATTTATTTATTTATTTGAGAGAGAGAGAGAATGAGCATGACCAGGGGGAGAGACAGATGGAGAGGGAGAGGCAGACTGCCTAATGAGCAGGGAGCCTGATGTGGGGCTCGATCCCAGGGCTCTGGGGATCATGACCTGAGCCGAAGGCAGACACTTTGACTGAGTCATCCAAGTGCCCCAGGAGAGAGAGTCTTATTAAACAGACTCTGTGCTCAGCGTAGAGCCCACAAAGGCTTCAATGTCACAACTTTGTGATCACTACCTGAGCTGAAACCAAGAGTCGGACATCTAACCAGTTTCACCTTCCAGGTGCCCCAAGGAGATAATGTATTTAAAGTGCCTGGTGCAAGGATTGACACATAGTGGATACTCAACTAATGTGACTTCTTTTCTCCCACATGGACTGTAGAAATATCAGCTAAAATCCTGCTAGAGAGTTCACTTAGCATTTTCTTTCTCTTTTTTTTTTTAAAAGTTTTTATTTATTTATTTGATAGAGAAAGAGCCAGCCATCGAGAGAGAGAACACAAGCAGGGGGAGTGGGAGAGGAAGAAGCAGGCTCCCAGCAGAGCAGGGAGCCTGATGTGGGGCTCGATCCCAGGACCCTGGGATCACGCCCTGAGCTGAAGGCAGACGTTTAACGACTGAGCCACCCAAGCGCCGCTTCACTTAGCATTTTCAAAAATTCATAGCATGTCACTCATCTGCCAGTTATTTCTCTTGCAAGCTCGCTATCAAACATAGTTAAGAACTTGAAAGTAAGCAGAAGCCAGCATAGATGCTCTGAAATGTGTGCCCCAAACTCTGCTGTACTGGTTACAGGAGAGCCCCTGCAACCTCTCTCAGAACATGTGTGCTCATTCTTTAAACCTCATTCTGGCAAACGGAGCTATCAGATATCCCAAGAGTATAACTGAGTTTAGGAACACAATGGTGTGTCCCAATGGCGAAGGATGACATAAAACAGTGTGCATCATCGTTAGACGTCATGGAAATTATAGGCATGACGAGATAGCTAGCACACATCCACCCACCCACCAGGATGGTGACAATGAAAGAGACTCACCGTATCAAGTGTTAGCAAGGATGCAGAAGCGACTGGAAAGTTCAGGCACCACTAGCGAGAACGGGAAACAGGGCAACCGCTTTAGAAAAGGACTTGACAGTATCCTCTTCTAAAATCAAATATTTTGTATACTCACAGACCGACCCATCAATTCCACTCCTGGGTAGTCTGTAACTGAAGTGAGTGTTTCAAGCCAGAAAACGTATACAAAGACATTCATAATAGCAGCATTTTTCATAATAGCCAAAAACTGGGTACAACTCAAGTGTTCATCAGTAAAGTGAATGGATATACAAACTGTAATCATATTCATATGAAAGAATACTACACATTGGTGAAAAAGAGCAAACTACTGTTATCCTCAACAATCTGGCAGAATCTTCCAGACACAATGCTCAGAAAAAGATGCCAGGCACCAAGAAGTTCATCCTGTGTTTTTTATCCCCATTAATATCCCTATTAATATGAAGTTTGAGAATAAGCAAAAACTCTTCTATGGTTTTAAGAGTCAAAACAGAGTTTGCCTTGGGTTTGGGGGCTGCTGACTGGGTGGGGCACGAGCGAGCCCGCAGAGAGGCTGGACATGTCTTTATCTTGATCTGGGTGGTGGTTATGCTGGGGTATATGTACACAGAAGTTCACTTAGGACTAGTATATCCTACTGCCTGTAAGTTTTACTTCAACAAGAAATTAAAATAGAATAAAATAAATTGGAAAATGGGGAGGAAGAGAATAAAGATCTGAGGACCTTTGAATTCAGATCCAGGGCCAAAAGTCTTAGGTGCCTCAGCAGTCCCTAGGGGCACCACACACCTTGCAACAGAATATTAACAATATCACATAAGTAATCAAGAAACTTGCATTAACTGAATGCTAGTCATTAGGTTCATTTATCAGCTCATTCAATCTCCCCAGCCACACTGGGAGGTAGATGCTATCATTATTTCCATTTTAATGATGAGAAAACTAAGGCTCAGAGACACTACGCAACTTGCTCAAGGTCACAGAGCTAAGTAAATGGCCATGCCAAGATTCTAAGCCTGGTCTATCTGAGTTCGAAATCCACGGTCTAAACCATCAAGTCATCCCTGATCATGACCCAGAAGCATCCAATGGAGCTTACAGTCATGTTCCATACTTTCCAATTAGGAAGGCAGGGGATCTACATAGATATTACCAAGATTTTATTTCTCTTCTGCTTCATTGGACTGAACTTTAAAAATCAGGTTATTTTTCCATTGTAAAAATAAAATGTAGCCATTATCGAAAATTGGAAGAACACAGAAAAAGTGTAAAGAAATCAACAACAACAACAAAAAACTCCATGTTCCCCCAGTGGAGGAACAAATGGTGGAAAATTTTTTGTTGTTTAAGAAGAAATGTATGTTGGGGCACCTGGGTGGCTCAGTTGTTAAGCGGCTGCCTTCGGCTCAGGGCATGGTCCCAGGGTCCTGGGATCGAGCCCCACATCAGGTTCCTCCACTGGGAGCCTGCTTCTTCCTCTCCCACTCCCCCTGCTTGTGTTCCCTCCCTCGCTGGCTGTCACTCTCTCTCTGTCAAATAAATAAATAAAATCTTTAAAAAAAAATGTATGTTGACATTCGAGGGGTAAATGTCAGTAGTCTGGTAAGTTTACCTCCCTTTCTTGACAATGTCAGACGTTGGGCTGCATTATTTTAGGGAAAGTTGAGCCTTGGAAGCCACAAGGCATCGGGAAGAATTTGACGGTCTTGAATGTGCAATAATTAAGACTTATTGCTAACTTCTAAACAGTGTTACTAAAGTAAACTCAGTGAAATCTCCTTGAAGGCAGTATTTCAAATGGGAACATTTGGTGCTGGAAGCGACAACGTTGGTTGTATTGAGACATCAAATTTTGACCCTGGAAAAGATCTGGATTCCTAGAAAGGAAGATGTTTAATAAAAGGCTTGTTTTTTTAATTTTTTTTTCTTTTTAATAAGTGAGGCCCAAGTCAGGGAAGGGAACCACCAAGGCAAAACCAGTGACCGGGGCATCGGAGCAGAGTGTAGTTGTTCAGAGCACACCTTCTGGAACCAGAATCCTAGCATCATTTACCCACTGGGTGACCTGAGAAAGTCTCTAAAGCCCTTGGAAGCCTCCGAGACCTCAGGGATAATAAGACCTTCCTCTCAGTGGCATGAAGGATCAAATGAGATGACCCATTGCCCGGCACACAGTAGGTGCTCAATAACATTCTTTTTTTTTTTTAAGGATTTTATTTATTTATTTGACAGAGAGAGAGAGAGAGATCCTGAGCAGGGGGAGCAGCAGAGGGAGAGGGAGAAGCAGGCTTCCAGCTGAACAGGGAGCCTGATGCAGGGCTTGATCCCAGGACCTTGGGATCATGACCTGAGCCAAAGACAAACGTTCAACCGACTGAGCCACCCAGGTGCCCCAAAATTCTTTTTTTTTTTTAAGATTTTATTTTTAAGTAATCTCTACACCCAACTCACAACCCTGACATCAAGAGTTGCCTGCTCTACCGACTGAGCCAGCCAGGCACCCCTCAATGAAATTATTTCTTTTTTTTAAAAAATACTTTATTTATTTGAGAGAGCGCGCACAAGTGGCAGGGGTGGGGTGGGGGAAGCAGCAGAGGGGGAGGGAGAAGCAGACTCTGCTGAGCAAGAAGCCCGATGATGGGCTCCATCCCAGGACCCCAGGATCATGATCTGAGTGGAAGGCAGACACATAATGGACTGAGCCACCCAGGTGCCCCTCAATTATTTCTTAATCATACAAGTAACAGTGTCTGACGAAAAACTGGAAAATATGCTATTTTCAAACAGATGTTTAAATGAATTTTCTTTAAGTCATGTGGATAAGGTTTACGTGCTATTCATATGTCTATATCTCTGTAAGCATTTTCTCTCCACCTCTCAATTTCTGAGGGTAGGTCCATTTAGCTGAATCGCATCAAGACCAGAGTTTCAGCACAGCCGATTACACTGCCACCATCCACTAGGTTGCCCTTCAGAATTCAGTGTCTTCAAAAGTCTAGTGAGTCATGGGTGTGAATGAACAGACGAACCCCATCAGCCGCGTCTTCTGACTTTTTTTAATTTATCTCTGCATTCTCAGCTGCCGCTGCCAAGACTGAACCTTTAGAAATATCCCAAGCATTTTGAATTAGCCTGGGTATAAACAGTCTCATCCAGTTCAGACTGGCAGAAGCTCCTATATTAAATGTTGCCTTTAAGCGAAAAGGAAACAAATCATCCAGTTTATTTTTAAGCAGTTCCTTTAGAAGTGTAACAATTTAATAACTAATCGAGGAATCATTTCAATCTGTACTGAGGGACTGGGGCAGTATTCACTCATTACCTTAGTGCTTGGTCCGGAACCCAGAGCAGACCTGAGCCATCTCAAGTCAAGAAACTCCAAAGACTAAGAAAACAAACTTATCAAACGTTAAGAAAGGGGTTGGGAATTAACAAACCAAGCGTTTCAACCACAGCGTTCTTCCTAATAGGAAGAATACTGAAGAGAAAACGTGAATGCTTCTAACCATGGATATTGGTGAGAAACATATGTACCTCCAAACAAAACTGCATTTTAGAAAGAGTTACTCATAACAACTATGTCATTCTTAACCCATAAATGTCTCCTAAATGCATCCACTTCTGCCCATTCCCACTGCCAACTGGTCACCTAATCTGTCCTCACCTGCGGCCACATCCATCTTTCTAGATAGCCCAGCTGATGCCGCCATTGCTCAGCTAAAACCCTTTAAACGCTCCCTGCTGCCCTCAGGATCAAGTCTACAGTCTTTAACAGGGTCCATGAGGCCACTGCTTTCTCCTGGCTGCACCATCACCCTGCATTCTGCTTTTGCCACACAGGCCTTCTTTCGGTCCCCCTTCCAGGTTCAGGGTCTTTACTTAGGTCCATTTCTCATCCTGGAAAGCCCTCCCTGCCACTCACATCTAGTTAATTCCTAGCTCACTTCTGATCTCAGCCTAGGGGAACCTAGTCACATTCCCCTGCTAGGCTCTGGTAACACCCTGAACTTCTTTGAAGCACTCACCACAGTTTGTAATCAAGAACTTGTGTGATTACTGGAATAGTGTCTGTTCCCCCACTAGACTTCGGGTTTCTAGGAGAGCAAGGTGGTGGCGTATGGTCTCCATTGTATCCCCAGCACCTGGAACTGTCCAGTCCCACCCCCAGAGCGGGTGCTTGATCAATCTTTGTTGACCTAATTAAGGAATCCTACTCTAGCTTCCTTTTGTAAGCCCCAACCACCCTCTTTCTCAGACACAAAAGGACACACATCTTTCTTGGGAAAAGAACACTCAGACTTTAGTATCAGAGAGGTAAATGTTTTCATTTAGGCTCAGCACTTACTACCAGCACACCCTAGGCCCAGTCATTAACCTTCTCAAAGCTTCTGTTTCCTTGCCTGTAACATTGGGTTCCCCATGGATCTTACTGCACAAGTAATCTTAATATTTAAATACAGTAACCGAGGCCACATACAAAAATCCACCACAAGAATGACTGACAAAACAGATGCAACAGGTGCATAATAATAAATGGTAGTTCTGGGGGATGCCTGGGTGGCTCAGTAGGTTAAGTGTCTGCCTTTTGGCTTAGGTCATGATCTCAGGGTCCTGGGATCAAGCCCCGCATCAGGCTCCCAGCTCACTGGTGAGTCTGCTTCTCCCTCTTTCTCTCCCTCTGTGATCTCTCTCACTCTCAAATAAATAAATAAAATCTTTAAAAAAATAATAAATGGTAGTTATTATCATGGTTCAAACTGCTGTATGCCTGCTTTCCTAGGCTAAGCCGCTTTAGCCCCTGCTGCCTCTACAAAGTAATCCAAAGCAACAAAATATATTGGGGGCCTGCTGCCTCACTTTTTGCATTCCTTTGTCAGCATCTACTGGGTGTTTGTTGATGCTAGATCTAAAATGGTGAACACGCCAGACAGAGCCATTGCTCTCTTGGAGCTAATCCATGTTTTAATTAAAAGATAAGTGTTTTCAATATGTAAACAATATCTTCCATAGCTACACAAATGGAATTAAACCATCTCATGGCCATTGCTGAGATCTGATTCTAAGAAACTAATCTGGAATACATACAAAGATTAAGGAATGAAGACATCGACTTGGTGCATGATATTTAAAACACTGTTCTTTGGCTAATGTGAGAAACATTTAATGCCTACTCTTTATTTTTTTAAATGTACTCTTTAAAATTTTTTAAAAAGTAATCTCTACACCCAATGTGGAACTCAAACTCAAAACCCTGAGATGAAGAGTTGCATACTCCACCAACTGAGCCAGCCAGGCTCCCCTAAGGTCTACTCATTATGTTTGTAATTCCCAGGCTGATAGGAAAGACCTGAATGTCAGGGCATCATCTCCATTTTGGCTACCTGTTGCAACTTTTTTTTTTTTAAAGATTTTATTTATTTATTTGACAGAGACACAGCCAGCGAGAGAGGGAACACAAGCAAGGGGAGTGGGAGAGGGAGAAGCAGGCTTACCACCAAGCAGGGAGCCCGATGCGGTGCTCGATCCCAGGACCCCGGGATCATGACCTAAGCCGAAGGCAGACGCTTAAGGCTGAGCCACCCAGGCGCCCCTACCTGTTGCAACTTTTAATGTAGCTAGCAACAGTAACAACAACGATGAAAATAATAACAACAGTTATTATTATTATATAGGAGCACCTGGGCAGCTCAGCTGGTTAAGCATCTGACTCTTGATCTCAGCTCAAGTCTTGATCTTAGGGTGGTGAGTTCAAGCCTCATGTTGGGCTCCATGCTGGGCATGGAGTCTACTTAAACAATAAAACATAAGAATAACTATAAGTACTACCGATTGAGTCATATGTGTGCTAGGCCATATATTCCTACATTCCTTTAATCTTCAAAACAACTCTATTATAATTATCTGAATTTTTCAGATGAGAACATTGAGGTTCAGAAAGGTTAGTGACTTTTCTAGGTTGCGAATGTGAGATTTGACTCTTATTTGTGCCTATTCTACTACTTTTAGGGAAATCATCTCAACATTTGAATGAAAAGATTGATGTTTTCAATACGTAAAAATATCTTCAGTACCTTCACAAATCTAAAACTGTCTTAGGAACGAAGGCAGCCATGGTGCCAATATTTACAATGGTGACGTTCAGAAACAAGTGTCTGGTAGGACGATAATTAAATTATGTACTAAGCATATTAAAATAAGTTTATAATATAGAAGGATGTTTACAATCTAGAGTTAGGGACACATGAAAATAATTGTTATGGAGTGTGATTTCATTGATGTAAAATGAAAGATAAAGTTGCATTTTCAAAAACACTGACAATAAAGATGATAATTGGAGATTCAAAGGTCCCAGATTTGCCCAAAAAAAAAAAAAACCCTCAAAAAAAAAGAAAGTTGGAGGATTCGAATTTCTGAATTAAAAACTTATTATAAAGCTACAGTGATGGAGACTATGTGGTATTAGCATAAGAATAAACATATAGGGGCGCCTGGGTGGCACAGCGGTTGGGCGTCTGCCTTCAGCTCAGGGCGTGATCCCGGAGTTATGGGATCGAGCCCCACATCAGGCTCCTCCGCTATGGGCCTGCTTCTTCCTCTCCCACTCCCCCTGCTTGTGTTCCCTCTCTCGCTGGCTGTCTCTATCTCTGTTAAATAAATAAATAAAATCTTTAAAAAAAAAAAAAAGAATAAACATATAGATCAACAGAATAGAACTGAAAGTCCAGAAATGAACCCTTACATTCATGTTCAACTGATACTTAACAAAAGTGCCAAGATCATTTCATTAGGGAAAGAAGAGTCTCTTCAACAAGTGTTGCTGGATGCCTGCATAGCTACCTTGGGAAGAATGGAGTTGGACCCTTCCCTTAGGCCATATACAAAAATTAACTCAAAATGGGTCAAAGACTTAAATGCAACCACTTGAATCATACAACTCTTGGAAAAAAATAAAATAAATCTCTATGACCTCGGAACAGGCCACGGTTTCTTAGATACGATACCAACAGCACAACCAACAAATGAAAAAATAAATTGGACGTCATCAAAGTTGAAAACTCTTGTGCTTCAAGACACCAAGAAAGTGAAAAGACAGCCCACAAAACTGCAAATTATGTATCTAATAAGAGACTTGTGTCTAGAATATACAAGGAACTCTTATAGCTCAACAATAAAATGACAATCCAATTTAAAAGGGCAAAGGATCTGAAAAGACATTTCTCCAAAAAAAGATATACAAATGGCCAATAAGCACATGAAAAGATTCTCAACATCATTAGGCATCAGCGAAACATAAATCAAACCACGATGGGATACCACTTCACACCCACTAGGATGGCTAGAATCCAACAGACAGATAATAACGAGTGTTGGCAAGGATGTGCAAAAATTGGAACTCTCATCCATTGCTGGTGGGAATGTAAAACAGTATAGTCTGGCAGTTCCTCAAACAGTTGAATCTAGAGTTACCATATGACCCGGCAATTCCACTTCTACGTATATACCCAAGAGAAATGAAAATGCATGTTCACACAAAACCAGTTCATGAATGTTCATAGAAGCATTATTCAAAATTGCCCCCAAATGGAAATGAGACCAATGTCCATCAAGTGATGAAGAGGTGAATGAGATGTGTTACATCCGTACCATGGAATATTATTCAGCCATGTTATGAGCCGAATTGTGTTCCCCCTCCAATTTGTATATTAAAGCCCCAAACTCCTCAAGTGACTGCATTGGAAATAGGGCCTTTAAGGAGGTGATTAAGGTTGATGAGGTCATAAGGGTCGAGCCCTAATCCCATAGAACTGGTACTGTCCTAAGAAGAGGGAGAGATACAAAGCTCTCCCCCCACTGTATGAAGATTGAGCTGGGAGGCAGCTTCTGCAAGCCTGTAGGAGAGCTCTCACCAGAACCTGACCATGTCAGCACCTTCATCTCCAACTCCCCACCTCCAGCACTATGGGAAAATATCTGTTCTTTAAGCCGGCTAGTCTGTGGTATGTTGTTACGGCAGCCTAAGCTGACTAATACAAGCCATAAAAAGAAATGAAGTATAGATAAATGCTATGACATGGATGGACCTTGAAAACATTGTGCTGAGTGAAATAAACCAGTCATGAAGGCAACTCTACAGAGACGGAAAGTAGATTAGTGGTTGTCTGGGGCTGGGAGGAAGGGGGGTCTTGGGGAGTTATGGCTAAGGGGAGTAGGGTTTCTTTGTGACATGATGAAAAGATGCTAAAATTTATTGCAGTCGTGGTTGCAAATTCTGTGAAAATACTAAAAGCCACTGCTTTGTACACTTTGAATTGTATGACATATGAATTATATCTCAATAAAGCTGTTTTTAAGAAAGAAGGACAACCATTCAATAGTGGTCGTCTGTGGGTGGTAAGACTTACATTGACCAACTTTTTTGTTCAATTTTCCACAAAGGGCAATTATTGCTTCTTTTTTGCAAGAATTACTTTTATAATCAGCTAAGAAGAAAGTTACTTTCAAAAATTCCATGAAAACAAAGGCCAGCAGTATTCTCCTTTCTTCAAGGCTGATAAAACTCACACCTCTGCAAAAGTCAGATACCCCCAATGAAAACTCCCCCTCGACCAGGCTTCTCAGTGTTCCTTGTTCTTTCATATACACGATCTCATGTGAAATTCCCAACCTCTGTGTTGTAAACAAGGCAGATGCCTGTTTTCTTTCTGAATGTATTTATATCTCTCTTTCTCCCTAAAAGGATTTGAGATACTTCATGACAAAATACAGTAATAAAAATAGAAGGAAAAAAAAAGAAAAAAGGAAAAGTCCAAAGAGAAATGAATTCTGATGCACTAGCCCAAAGAGCCAATAAGCCGTTACACAAGATCTTTAAATTGAACTCTGAGGTTCCTGGCAGACAAGGTAAACAGGGAAAGTTAGGGAAGAAGCAAACCATTTCCTCAAGGCAAGCAATATTTTTCTGGCACCATGTGCTGTATAACATTTCTCATATGAGGACTTATTTTTGTAAAAGGATTCAGATGGAGCTTGACCCTAACAACATTTTTGCTGAAGTACATTTAATATGGCTGTTTCCTAGAGCTACCCTGCTTTCGTAAGCCAAAGATACACGGTTTTGTAAGCCAAAGATATGGTAAATTCAGGTTAAATCTAAATCTTAGAGGACCTGAGTTTATCTGATCTAACCCAGTGGTTTTTATCTTTGTAAACTGCCACCTACAATAAGAAATACAATTTACATTGCTTTAATAGTACACAAACACACACACCTGAAACTAAACTTTCACCTATGAACATTCCCTTATTATAAGCAATACATACTAATATTTTCTGGATCTACGCTTTTATTTTCTAAAGATTTTATTTATTTATTGTAGAGAGAGATAGAAAGAGAGCACGAACAGGGGGAGGGGCAGAGGGCGAAAGAGAGAGAAGCCCAAGCATATGCCACACTGAGTGCGGAGCCCCACTTGGGGCCAGATCTCAGGACCCTGAGATCACAACCTAAGCCAAAATCAAGAGTTGGACACTCAACCAACTGAGCCACTCAGGCACCCCTACTCTTTTATTTTTTAAATGCTGTGGCAACCCACCAATCGATTTCACCATCCACAGTGGGAAAACAGCTCCAATACGCTTCAAAAGCCGTATGGTTTACAGTAGTCACTGATCATGACTGAGCACCTAATGTGTATGAGGCATTGGACTGAGCACGTTACACGCACTGTCTCATATGGGTCTCTTTGGGATCCAGTGAGAGGAGTACCTTTATCATTTCCATTGTATAGATGAAGAAACTAAAACATAGAGAAGTTTAGTAACTTGTTCAAGGTCACAGAGCCAGTGAGAATCTGCAGTTAAGCGTGAGCTCAAATCTTTTAACTCAAATCACCTCTCAGTTGGACTTTTAGAGGGATGTTAATCTCATTTCACAGTTAAAAGATGGAAGGTCAGAAAGGTTAAGTGCCTTGCTCAAAGACACACAGCTAGGAAGCTTCCAAGCAGCGTTTGAAGGTACATCTTGGGACTCCAAGCCCTGGACTTTTTCTGCCATTATTAGCTGCTCTCTCTGGATAGCTTCAAACATTACTTTGAAACCTCTTAAGAGACGTATCTCTAGATGCCATGAAAAGCAAATGAGGGCAACTCCAATGCACATGGCAACAGGAAGACATTACATAAGACTCAATTTCTGCTACCTCTCTCCTACTTGGATGGAACAAAATAAGGCACTTTTTAAAAGTTTTTCTAGGGGCACCTGGGTGGATCGGTCAGTTAGGCGTCTGCCTTCAGCTCAATTCATGATTCCAGGGGCCTGGGATCGAGCCCCACATCAGTCTCCCAGCTCAGCAGGGAACCTGCTTCTCCCTCTCCCTCTGCCATCCCTGCTCCCACCCCTCCACTTGTGCTTTCTGGCTCTAGAGAAATAAAAATCTTTTTTTTTTTTTTTAAAGATTTTATTATTTATTCAACAGAGATAGAGACAGCCAGAGAGAGAGGGAACACAAGCAGGGGGAGTGGGAGAGGAAGAAGCAGGCTCATAGCAGAGGAGCCTGATGTGGGGCTCGATCCCATAACGCCGGGATCACGCCCTGAGCCAAAGGCAGACGCTTAACCGCTGTGCCACCCAGGCGCCCCTAGAGAAATAAAAATCTTAAAAAATCTTTAAAAAAAAAGTTTTTCTATATACCAAAGTATTAGTGACAGCATTGGTGGGTAACTTTTTCTGATCTCTTGATGTTTTTCTGTATTTTCATCATGAGAATGTATTACTTCAATAAGGGGACAGTTTTTAAATTAGCTTAAAAGGAATCAGCCTGTCCTTCTTAACATCTAGCTTCCATAGCTCTTTACCTTGAAAATTTTCCATGTCCTGGACTAATGAGAGTTGAATCTGGAAATTGGCAAGACACTTTAGCTATTCAGATCCTAAATTTAGATCCTAAGGGCAAATACCATGCGTCAACAGGGCTGTACTGGCGCTAGCAGGGAGAAGGCGGGACAATTAAGCGGGTGGGACCACTGCCCTTCAAACCAGGCTAACAGGCATAGAGGGACATGTGCTTCTTGCCCTCAGCGATTTAATCAGAGGTTGGATCCTGATGGATTTCGTATGAAACCAAACACCAACAGATTTCTCCTGAGCATTTGAACTCCATAAATAACTCTGTGCATTGCAGCATAATGAGGTGGGAGAGAGGAAGGGTTCTGGAATCTAGCTGCCTGGCTTTGCTACTTCTTTGCTGTGGGGCCCTTGCTACACTGTTCAGCCTCTTTGTGCCTCAGTTTCTTCATCTCTAAAATGGAGACCACAGTAGTACCTGCTTCACAGGGCTGCTGTAAAGACTGAGTCCCCGTTATGGAAACACTTGGAAAAGTGTTTGCCTCATAGCAAGCACACAGTGAATATGAGCACCCTGTGTTATGATTTCAGAAAACATAAATAATCAAAAAAGGAAAGTAAAAACTCAAACAGGCAGAAATCAATCAACCCATCAATCACCAGCATTACTACCACTTAGAAATAATCACTATACCGGGGTGCCTGGCTGGCTCAGCTGGAGAAGCATGTGACTCTTGATCTCAGGGTTGTGAGTTTGAACCCCATGTTGGGTGTAGAGATTACTAAAAAAAAGAAATAAACTTAAAAAAAATCACAATTAACATTTTAGGATTATATTCTAGTAGACTTTTCTCTTTGTCCATTTATATACTATATGTAAGCATATGCCTTTCCTTTATTTGTTTGTGTGTTTGCTTGCTTGCTTGGAAACAGTTCCATTTACTTGTCCTTGGGGTGTCTAGCAAGCTAGATAATTTGGGAAGGGGATTATGAAACACGGATTCACTCATTAATCAACAGACATTTCTTGAGCATCTACCATGTGCTGGACACTGTTCTAGGTGCTAGGGATAGAGCAGTGAACAAAACAGGAAAGAACAAAAAAGTCCCTGCTATTACAGAATTTAAATTGTATGGTTACACAGGCAATAAACAAAATAAATCTTTAAAATCCTGGGTGATTCAGAAGAATTAAACATTTGGAAAAAATTCCGAGTACATTATGTGTACTATGTAGTCAAAGACAATTTGTAAAGAAACTCGTACAGTTAACTACAATGTATATGCAGCCCCGTGTAACATACACAGGAAACATGGCGCCCAGCCATCTGGGACTCAGCTTCCTCCAGATCCTTTGTCACAGCCTGAAGAGCAGCCATGACATGTTTCTTTATTCCTGTGAGGCTGCAAAGAAGGGGTGGCACCCACACCAAGTTCTTGATCTATGCCCACCAGACATGGCATGTTGTAATAAAAGTCTGGAAGCGGTCAGCTCTTTTTGAATCACCCTGCAGAGAACGTGCCGGATGGGGACAAGCAGGGCAGAGGGGTGGGGAAGCAAGGGTGGTCAAACAAGAGGACTCTCTAAGGAGGTGACATTAAGCTGACAGTCATGGAGGTGATACAGCATCAGCCATGAGGATATTTGGGATCTGCGCCTTCATTTTTTTCTCTCAGTTTCTTTTTTAAAGATTCATTTATTTATTTGGGGGGGTGAGGGTGAGGGACAGAGGGAGAGAGAGAATCTCAAGCAGACTCCCTGCTGAGCAAGGAGCCCAACATGGGGCTTGATCTCACGACCCTGAGATCATGACCTGAGCTGAAATCAAGCGTCAGACGCTTAACCCACTGAGCCACCCAGGGGCCCCCTTTTTCTCTGTTTTTTATTGTGGTAAAATGCACATAAAATTTACCATGTTAACCATTTTTAAGCATACTGTTCAGTGGTATTAAGTATCTTCATATTGTTGTGCAACCATCACTACCATCCGTCCCCGTGACTGTTTTCATCTTGCAAAAACTGAAACTCTGTGCCCATTAAACAAGAACTCCCCATTCTCCCCTCCACTCAGCCCCTGGCAACCACTGTTCTGTTTTCCATGTCTATGAATTTGACTACTCTGAGTACCTCTTGGAAGTGGAGCCATACAGTCTTCGTCCTTTTGTGACTGGCTTATTTCACTCAGCACAGTGCCGTCAAGATTCATCCGTGTTATAGCAGGTGTCAAACTTCCTTCCTTTTTAAAGCTGAATGATATTTCACTCTATGTATAGACCACATTTTCCTTATCCATTCATTTATTGATAGACACGTGGGGTGCTTCCACCTTTTGGCTATTGTGAATAATGCTGCTGTGAATATGGGGGCAATAATACCCCTTCAAGACTCTGCTTTCCGTTCTTTGGTGTACATAACCAGAAGTGGAATTGCTGAATTCCATACGGTGATTCCTTTTTGAATTTTTTTAAGGAACCACTTTGGCTATTTTACCATTTTACATTCCTACCAACAATGCATAAGGACTCCCAATTCTCCATATCCTCACAAGTACGTGTTATCTTCTGGGGGATTTTTGATAGTATCTATCCTGTGCCTTTTTAATTTTTTTTGTAGCAGCTTTATCGAAGTATGAGTCACATACCATACAATTCGCCTATTTAAAGCACACGATTCAATGGTTTTCAGTAGAGTCACAGATGTGTGTAATCATCACCACAATCGATTTTCCTTTTCCTTACCCTAAAACGGAACCCCATACCCTTTTGCTATTCCCCTCCATTCCCCCAGCCCTAGGCAACCACTGATCTACTTTCTGTCTCTGTGGATTTGCCTATTCTGGACATTTCATATAAACGAAATCATATAATATGTGGTCTTTTTGATGTCTGGCTCTTTGCACTTAGCATAATGATATCAAGGTTCATCCACGTAGGAGCAGGCATCCATCCTTCATTCCTTCTCATAGTGTGGTCTTCATTTCTGTATTGAACGCCTTTCGAGCTTTTGGAGAGCATGAATTCCAGACTTCTCCCTCAGCCTACCAGTCCACGGACTGACTAAAAAGAAGGTTGTGAGAACAGCAAGGCAGTATGATGTTGTGGAAAGTTCTAAATTTCCTCAGTTCTGCCACTTATCATCTGTGTGACCAAAGGTGAGTGACTTAACCTCTGAGACACTCTCCTCCCCTGAAAGATAGGGGTAATAATAGTTTGTACTAGTTGAATTTACTGTGAAGATTTGAAATAATATCTGTAAGGTACCTGGCACATCAGAGACATTCAATAAATCGAGCTTTTGTGAGGACCATGGATCTTTGCGGACCATCAGGGTTTGGCAGTTAAGAATATAAGCAACACCACCCTGCAGGCCAAGACACCACACAGCAGGAGCAAGTTCCCATTGCCCTCCCTTTGTTAGCTCCAACTTTCATTCAGAGTCACCCCTGAGTGTGACGGACCCAAATATGGTGATAAGAAAGGCTCTCAGTCTAGGCTCCCACTCCTCAAATATATGATCAAACAAAAATCTCCTTTTGAACATCCATGTGTTTTCTCCCCAAACTCTCCTAAATGGCCAAATGCCCAATCCATCCTTTCCTCTTCCCCCTCTCAACATCTAAACCTCCCCAGTTACCCTCTGGCCCTCAACTATCCCACACTACTCTCCCCAACAAATGCCCAGAACGTTCACCATCTTATTGTTCTTGCCTTCAGTCTTGAGACCAAATTCCCAAGACCAACGATCACCACCAAGACAACAGCAAGTTTTCCAAAGTTTCCATTTGCTCAGCAACAGGCCTCTTGCCTGGGGGCAGGAGATTCTATAGCAAACACTTATGGGATTTCTTGTTTATAGAGATTTCCTGGTTTACTCCTTCAATTTTTCAAAGGAGAAAGCAAAGTCCGTCTACCTGGTAAATTGAAGAGGTGGGCCAGGAACTCAGATCCCCTGAATTTTAATCCAAAAGAAATTGCATTAGTGAGAAGAGCCTTGCAAAGGAAGATTTTGAATCCAAAATCTATCCCTATTGCTGGAACCTTGCAACTAATCCACAGTATTAGGATTTTGCTGATGTGGTTACAACACATTCTCTACTAAGAATAAACCCGTGTAATCACTTTCTCTGGCCTCTAGCCTGACACATTTTATAAATTTCCCCCCAGGGGTTGCTAATCTGCAGCCAGGACGGAGAGGCACTGCTATAGGTAAATTACCTGGAATAAAAATTTTATATATATTTCTTGACAGTTTAAAAAGTATTAATAAAACCAACCACCAGTTATTGACCATTCACTCTGTGCCAGGGGTCTATGTAATAGCATACAATGGTATTTAATCGTACTTGATCCCCACAGGAGCCCTCTGCCATAGGCCCTAATTGTCCCCATTATAACAGACGAGCAAACTGGGCCTTGAGAGGATGAGCAACTGGCCCATGACCTCACCAATGGCGAGGGGCAGGACCCCGGTTCTGTCAGACCACAAAGCCAATAGTCTAAATAGCAACAGTATTAGCCATATATGGCTAATCATTCATTGATCACTTCTTATTATGAGCTAGGCATTTATTCCTCCCCAAGGGTTGTTCCTCATATCAGCATTTCCACTTTATTGCCCGGCAAACTGAGTCAGAGAGGGATTAAGCAACCTGCACAAGGTTACAGCCATTGGTAAAAGGAAAACTTAATCCAGTCTGGTTCCAAGAGACTTCCAGAAGTTGGGAGGTTTATCTAGATCCTACCAAAGCATTCTGTATCTAGAGAACTACAAAGAAGAATGCTGGACGATCAGATGACGGAACAAAGCTACGGAAGTTGGAAACATCCATTTACATAAACTTAAATTTGGGATCTTGAGCTTGTGGGGCAGACCATTTAAAAAAAGGAAATCATCTGTTACTTTAGTTTTTAATTTCAGCAGAATAGTAGGGGATCTTTGAGCATTTCAATAAAAGGCATGCCCTAGCTGTGCAGACTTTGACAAATTTTTAATGAAAAAATATGTATGAAAGCTGGTGTCATCCAAACATCTCCACCCACTTCGGTGAGTCTTAGAACCGATGAAAGTAATACCAAGGCATGAAGTCACTAGATTTCTTTTAATCAAATTTTTATTTCTTTTGCAGGTTAAAATAGAGAAGGAACTAAGGTTTGAGGAGATATAAGAGAAAAAAATTAAGGTGAAAGTGACACCTTAGAGATATTGATATAGTTCTTCTTAAAGAGCTATGGTATTAAAAAATAAAGAGGGGCGCCTGGGTGGCACAGCGGTGAAGCGTCTGCCTTCGGCTCAGGGCGTGATCCCGGCGTTATGGGATGGAGCCCCACATCAGGCTCCTCTGCTATGAGCCTGCTTCTTCCTCTCCCACTCCCCCTGCTTGTGTTCCCTCTCTCGCTGGCTGTCTCTATCTCTGTCGAATAAATAAATAAAATCTTAAAAAAAAAAATAAAAAATAAAGAGCCATGGTATTATCAAAGTGATGACCTCATTTCAAATTATTCCCAAGGCATAATCATTCTCATTTTACAAGTAGGGAAAATGAAACACTACGATTACATCACCCATCAAAAGTTCCAAAGTGGGCTGGTGGCATTAAGTGCAAATTGATGCAACAGTTTTGGATGACAATATGGTGGTCACTGTCTAAACTTAATATACGCACGTCCTTTGAACCAGCGATTTCATTCCTATGACTTTATCCTATAAAAATACTTCTATAAGTAAGCAAGAATAAATCTACAAAAATGTCCATGGAAGCATTGTTCATAATACAAGCTGAATATCCATTTATAGGGATTGCCTTAAAAAAAAGTATAGTACAGATTTATCATTTTTATGGACCCACAAAAACATTATGAGATAATCTATATATATTGGCAGGTATGATACTGTGATTTATATTAAGAAATATGTATTTGTCGTCTTCTGCATTTCTGGCATAGAGCTCCTAAAAACCCTTGGAATTTCCCAAGTGAGGAGGACTGCCGAAGGTGTCTTTTGTTATGTTAATGAGTGACTTTTGGACTCACCCAAGGATGGCTGGTTGCCAGGAAAACCAACCATGCGATTAGAGAGTTAGAACTTTCAGTCCCAACCCTCTGACCTCCAGGGAGGGGAAGGATGCTGGAGGTTGAATCAATCACCAATGGCCAATGATTTAATCAAATGTGCCTATCCAACAAAGACTCCATGAAAACCCAAAGGACAGGGTTCAGAGACTTCCAGATGGGGGTGCCAGAACAATTCCATGTGCCACCATGCCAAGCCCTAAACTCCGTGAGGACAGAAGTTCTTTTGTTGGGGACCTCTCTCTCTCTCCCTTTTATCTCTCTATCTGGCTGCTGATTCGTATCCTTTAATATATCCTCTGTAATAAACCAGTAATCTTGTGAGTAAGCTAGTTTCCTGAGTTCTGCGAGCTGCCCCAGAAAATTAATTGAACCCAAGGAGGGGGTTACGGGAAGCTCCAAACTGCCCCGCTCAGTCAGAAGCACGGGTAACAATTTGGATTTGGGACTGTCTGAAGAGGGGTGGTCCTGCACCACAGAGCCCTTAATCTGTGGGGTCTGATGCTATCTCTGGGTCAGTAAGTGTCAGAGTTGAGTAGAATCAGAGAATTGTTTCTCGGTGGTGTAGAAAGCCCCCCCCCACATGTTGGAATTGGTATTAGAACTTCTAGCATGTAAAGATGTCAATGATACGTTCCCAAGTGAAGGAAAAAGCGTGTTGCAGTACAATGTATATAATACGGTTCCATGTTTATAAATAAATATGCATATATATTTATATATAGATGAAGAAACCCGAGGGGTCGACCCACTTAATAGTAATTGCCTCTGGAAAATAAGTCACTGATTATTTTAACGTGTACCATTGTTATGCGACAGATTGTGCTTGTTAGTCACAATGGGCTATAGCTAATGCCAGAATCCACCTCTTGTGCCACAGGCTAGTGTTCTCTGCACCCGGCTATCCTCTTTGGTGGTGAAGTCCTTCCCTACTACTCATCTGTAGCTGGGCAGTGTATCTGGAAGGAGGGAGCGAAGAACACCCTCATCCTTACCCACTTACCCATGTCTTCCTGCTCTAATGGATATGTCTCCCAGAAACACGTTTATAGATCCTGCAGCCTTTGGACTAGGAACTCAGCCTTCCCTGTCTCCAAACCTCCCCTATCCAGTGGCCTGTGGCTATTTCAGTGTTAGAATGCAGGGTGGCAGGTATGGCCAGATGCTGCTCACCATCCAGCCTAGGGGTCCTGGTGCCCTGCTGGGAAGCTTGGCACTGGGCCAACATGCACTTCTGGGCGCACAGGTTCAAGTAGCTGGACAACATGGCATGAGATGGCCTTAGGTTCCCTGGCATCAGGCAGATCTGGGTTCGAGTTCCTGGTCTTGCCCTACTGGCTGTGACCTTGTGTGAGTCATAGTCTCCCCGCCCTGGTTTCCACATTTGTACAATGGAGATAATGTCCTTTCTCTGACAGAGGAGGTGTGAGGGTACACGGAAGCATAAGGTGCTTAGTACAGTGTCTGGCATACGGTATGTGCCCAATAAACTACAGCTACTTCTTAGTTTCAGACACCCTTCTCTGCTCTAAGAACTAAGTTCCAGGGGTATCCTAAGGTCAGATGGTATGGCCAAGATTAGGTACTTATTTTAAGACTATCCTTAAAACCTAATCCTAACAGTTAAGATTTGTCATTTATTCTAAACTTAAAATATTAGATTTAAAGTCAGAAAAAGAAATGTCTCCGATTTCTACCCTGACCCCCACCCTAGGCTTTGTCTTTTCCCAGTGTCCTCTTAACGAAAGAAAAAAATCTCAGTTCCAGGAATAAGTGTGCTTCCAAGAAAATTTTTCATCTTGAAGACACAATTGAATAATACAATGATCCTATTTTCTTCACTGTTGTGGCTTCTAGGAAGCTCAGAGCCTATTTCTATTTATTATAGGAACATTCTGGAGGTTATTATTCACATTGCATAAAGTATTAGGGAAGGGCCCAGTTGTTTCCTGAACAACTAGCTTGTCTTTTTTCTTACAGTCACTGTGAATTATGTAACAGATCCTATTTCCCTCTTTGTTTTCTCTCTAAAAAATCTTCAGCAAGTATAGGACTTGGAGTAAGTATTTTGCTTACTGCATTTTGTGGCTTAACTTTTTCTCGACTTTTAATTTTTCCCCAACCCAATTACCACATTTATCTAAAAATGTTATATCGTACAAGTTTCTGTAAGATACTGTGAAGCACTCTTGGAATGAGGTAGGGAATAAACAGGTAAGCAAACAAAAGTAAATAATCGATTTCCTTTGACAGGTCAACCTCCTCCATCCCTTTCTTTAAAATACCAACAAGAAGTGATAAAGTCATTTAAAAAGTATTTACATATACATGAAGAATACACACACAGGAAAATGTAACCCAATGTTATAGGAACAATTTCTATGGGTTCTTTCTTCCTACTCATACTAGATTTCCAAATAAAATACAGACATTCAATTACAAGGCACATTTGAAAACAATTACTGAGTATACGAAGCTAAGAATACACTATTAATCGAGAAGGGATTTTTGACCACATCTCAAAAATGACTTAGGCATCTTGTTTGGAATTATATTGGCTGCAATTCTTGTCACACACATTTTAAAATAATTTCGGCAACTATCCCAATGGATAGAGACTTGAGGATAACTTCACACCATTTCTGTCCTAGAAGAAAATCCTGTTTGGGAGGGCCTCTGACTCGGTGTAACATGAGACGAGCTATATATGACCACGACTCTACCCTGACAGCTGACACTATTCTCCCTCAGACCTCCTGTCTGCACCAAGGTTGCTTCAAGAAATGAACTTGGCAAAATGTATTCATACTATAAATACCAGAACACAATATAGATACAATAGTATCCACTCAAAAAATCTATTACGTTTGTTTGTTGGATTTGTACACAGATCAGTTTGCGGGTTTTTTAGATAAAGTTGAGAAACCATTTTTATTTGCGATCATTTTTTTCTTTACTGCAAGTCTAAAGGAGAACTATAACGGGCTTAACATTAATTGCTTCATCAGAGGTCTTTGGGGTCTAATTACAGTGTCACCTTGGCTGGGGGGGATTTATTTTCTAAACCTTCACATTACCCAAATTCATAAGGTTTCAAACAGGAAGTAATTTGGTGGTGCCCGAATGTAAGAAAATGATTCAGCTCAGTGACACCTGAAGGGAACAATTTCCCTTGGTGGGCAGGTTGTACCATTTCTAGCAACTCAGCCCCTACTTAGGGGCTCCAGTCAACACAAACAGCAAGAACCCAAGGCCTAGGTCATAAGAAATAGGACAAGCCATGTGTCATGTTCAGGAGGATTCCTGAGAGGTTTGGTCTGACAGCATAACCCAAGGGAGCATCTTCTGTCTCAGTGTCTTTCCCCGGTAAGTGTTAGGATGCTGGACAGTAAAAGGGAACACTGGGGCCTCCTCTGGCTGTGTGACCTTGGGCAAGTCCCTCGACCTTCTTGGGCCTCTACTAATTCATCTGTAAAATGAAGCCCAGAGCTCCATCCACCATACGTGTGTAGACTGCATGCTCTTTGCCAGGCCCTGTGCTAAGCTGGGGGCATCACAATGAACAAGACAAACACAGTCCCCTCATGGAACCGCATGGAACTTAGAGTCTAATGGAGGAAAACAACAAGGTTGTTTAAAAGCACACACATATTTTAATAATACTAATCATGACAATAACCAGCATTTGTGGGAACGATGTGCCAGGACTTGTTCTAAAGATCATCTCTTGTAACATTTTAACAACCACCAGATGAGACAGGTACCATCATCAGTCCCATTCTGTACACGGGACAACTGAGGCTTAATGAAGTTAACTACATCAGGATCACACACATTCCAAAACTCTGTCCTTTACCCACTGCACTGTACCGCCTTCCTTCTTAGCTGACTACAGTTCTGGGGAGAGTGTTCAGAACTGGCTTTTCCCCTGAAGGCCATTTCAGTCTTATCGTAAATGGTAAATTTATCCATGAGTTCCCACTGGGGCATTTCCTGACCCCTATCTTGTTTGGAAAGGATGGCTCCTTCTGGAGCTCTGCAAAGGCCGCAAGGGATGCAAGCAGCAGGTGGCCAACGTGGGACTGCTTTCACTCTGTCCCTCCGCTGCCGGCTGGATGACACACATGAAATCCCGGCTGCTCTGCATGGTACACAGCAAGCCAAATTAATCTGTCAACAGACAGCAAATCAACTCAAAAGAATAAGAAACAACGGAAATAAATAGGCACGCTGCTCTTTTCCTGACCTTTAAACTGATTACAGCCTTGATTGTCTTCCAATTGTGAAGTGAAATGAAACGGCAGTTGTGCATGGAAGAGGGGCCGGCCCTGAGCCTGCCAGGAACAGCTCAAGCTGCTTCCTAGCAAGGGTTAAACCGTAACACGGCTTGAACACTGCCAATTTGATGAGCTCTTACTCGGCACCAGGCACTGTACCCCAGGCAGTGTACATAGGCTCATTTAAGCCTCAGGACTGGACCTGCTCATCAATTTCCTCACTCGATCATTCCACCAATATTTATTTGGTGCTCGCTTTGTGCCGGGCACTGTCCTAGGACAGGTCTTTGTCCTCAGGAACCTTATACTTTAATAAGGAAGACACATAACTGCCAAGTAAACAAATAACAGAGGACTCCTCTTGCCCGGGGCTCAGGGCATGCAGGCTTAGAGGACTCCACATTTTATTTACTTTAATGTTTTTTCATGAATTGCTCTACTTATTCTATTTTTTTTAAAGATTTTATTTATTTATTTATTTATTTATTTATTTATTTATTTGACAGAGATAGAGACAGCCAGCGAGAGAGGGAACACAAGCAGGGGGAGTGGGAGAGGAAGAAGCAGGCTCATAGCAGAGGAGCCTGATGTGGGGCTCCATCCCATAACGCCGGGATCACGCCCTGAGCCAAAGGCAGACGCTTAACCGCTGTGCAGGCGCCCCCCTACTTATTTTATTTTATTTTTTATTTTGGAGGACTCCACATTTTATTTTATTTATTTATTTATTAAAAATATTTTATTTTGGGGCACCTGGGTGGCTCAGTCATTAAACGTCTGCCTTCGGCTCAGGTCATGATCCCAGGGTCCTGGGATCCAGCCCCACATCAGCTCCCTGCTTGGCGGGAAGCCTGCTTCTCCCTCTCCCATTCCCCCTGCTTGTGTTCCCACTCTCACTGTGTCTCTCTCTGTCAAATAAATAAAATCTTTAAAAAATTATTTATTTATTTATTTATTCATGAGAGACAGAGAGAGACAGAGGGAGAAGCAGGCTCCCCATGAAGCCGGGAGCCTGATGCGGAACTTGATCCCAGGAGCCTGGGATCATGACCCGAGCCGAAGGCAGATGCTTAACCGACTGAGCCACCCAGGTGCCCCAGGATTCCACATTTGAAAGAGAGCACGAGGGGCGCCTGGGTGGCACAGTTGTTAAGCGTCTGCCTTCGGCTCAGGGCGTGATCCCAGCTTTCTGGGATCGAGCCCCGCGTCAGGCTCCTCTGCTATGAGCCTGCTTCTTCCTCTCCCACTTCCCCTGCTTGTGTTCCCTCTCTCTCTGGCTGTCTCTCTCTCTGTGTCGAATGAATAAATAAAATCTTTAGGAAAAAAAAAAAAGAGAGACCACGAAACAACTGCAGATCGGGTTCCTCCTTAGGGTATCTGGCTGACCTCTGGCTGACCAGGAGAACCTGGAAACTTAATGTTAACCCAGATGTCTGGGGCTCAACCCAAAACCGTCAGGTCAGAACCTGCGGACGTGAGGCACTGGTATTTTTTGACTTATAATTTTGAAATAATTTTGACTTTACAGAAAAGTTGCAGTAATCATCCACAGAACCCCCAAGTTCACCAGTAGTTTATACTGTGCCTTACTGTTTTCTCTCTGTGTATGCATATGTACATATGTGTACTGCACATTCTTTTTTTCTGAATCATTTGAGGTTAAGCTACATATCATATCTATTGATCCTTAAAACTTTCAGCATGTATCTTAAGAATGAGGTGGCTTTTTTTTTTTTTAAAGATTGTGTTTTTGGGGCGCCTGGGTGGCTCAGTCAGTTAAGTGTCTGCCTTCGGCTCAGGTCATGATCTCAGGGTCCTGGAATTGAGCACCGCATCGGCCTCCCTGCTCAGTGGGAGCCTGCTTCTCCCTCTCCCTCTGCAGCTCTCCCTGCTTGTGCTCTCTTCACTCTCTCTCAAGAAAATAAATAAAATCTTTTAAAATTGAGGAAATTTGATAGTGCTGTGTAGTTATTTATATAAAGGTATATTCAAAGTTTGCTAATTGTCAGGGCGCCTGGGTGGCACAGCGGTTAAGCGTCTGCCTTCGGCTCAGGGCGTGATCCCAGCGTTGTGGGATCGAGCCCCACGTCGGGCTCCTCTGCTGTGAGCCTGCTTCTTCCTCTCCCACTCCCCCTGCTTGTGTTCCCTCTCTCGCTGGCTGTCTCTATCTCTGTCAAATAAATAAATAAAATCTTTAAAAACAAAACAAAACAAAACAAAACAAAAAAAACCCCAAAGTTTGCTAATTGTCTCAATAATGTCTTTCATAGAATTTTTTTTCCCATCCAGGATCCAATCTAAGATCATGTGTTGTGTTTAGCTGTCATGTCCCCTTGGTTCTCCTTTAGTCTTGATCTTTCTTGACATTGGCAAATTTTAAGAGTCCAAATCGGTTATTTTGGTGTGTGTCCTTCAATTTGGGTTTGTCCGATGTTTCCCCATGATTAGATTCAAGTTATATGTTTTGACAGGAATAGTGCATGAGCATATGTGATGAGTGTCCTTCTTAGTACATCATACCAGGAGGCACATTATGTCAGCTTGTCGCAGTATTGGTATACTAATTTTGAACATTGGTGAAGGTGGGTCTGCCAGGTTTCTCTAATGCAAAGTTAGCATTTCTCCCTTTGTTTACTGACTACTTTGTAGAGGGATATTTTGAGACTCTAAATATCATATTCCTCATCAAACTTTCACTCAATGGCTTTAGCAAGAACTGATGATTCTTGCCTGAGTTAATTATTTACTAATATGGTTACAAGTTGGTGACTTTTTAATATCGTTCTATTTCTAAATGTATTAGTTGGCATTCTAATGTAAGGAAAACTACCTCTTGTCCCTCATTATTTGTCAATGAGTTAAAATTCATTACTGTCGCTGTTAAATTTTTTAAAAAGATTTATTTACTTATTTGAGAGAGAAAGAGTGCATGAGCAAGGGGAGGAGCAGAGAGAAAGAAAGGGGAAACAAACTCCCTGCTGAGCGAGGAGCCAGAAGATGCAGGGGCTCCATCTCATGACCTGAGCCAAAACCAAGAGTTGGATGCTTAACCAACTGAGTTACCCTGGCACCCCACTGTCACTGTTAATTTTGACACTTAAATTGTCCCAGATTTGCTCAGTGAGACAAGTGAGAGCATGTATTCTTTTCCCATGTCCCCATCTTTATTTTCTGGCATAAGATGTTCTAGGCTTATCTTCTACTTTCCTTGCCCCAGCCCTGGAATCAGCCATTTCCCTAAGAAACTTTAATTCTGTTTAGAATGAGGGGCACTTAGAAACCAAGATCTGGGCGCTAAGAGTGCTCATTGCTTCTAGAATTTTCTATCAATGGCACTGGTTTTACAGAACGCTCTGAAGGTGATTCAAATGTGCAGCCAGTATTAAGAACCATTGTCTATGAAGAACGATCCCAATCATTACCTAAGTAGATGGCTCTGGGAAGGAAAGGGGGAGAAGCAATTGTAGGAGCAGTGGAGTAGTAGACCAGTGCAGTATGTTTCAAAGCATGGGTAAAGACACAATGAACAGTAAAGGCCATGAAATTGATCTACTGGGTCATGTCCAGCATTTAAAAAAAAAAAATCAAAAACAAAACCTCACTAGAACAGGAGGGTATGGGGCGCCTGGGTGGCTCAGTTGTTAGGCATCTGCCTTCGGCTCAGGTCATGATCACAGGGTCCTAGGATCGAGCTCCACATCGGGCTCCCTGCTCAGCAGGAAGCCTGCCTCTCCCTCTCCCTCTCCCACTGCCCCTGCTGGTGTTCCCTCTCTCACTGTGTCTCTCCAATAAATAAATAAAATCTTAAAAAAAAAAAAAAAGAACAGGAGGGTATGTACGAGATTGTAATATAAATCATAATAAATTTATTATAATGAATTTCTTACTGGATCACAGCTTAAAAAGATTGAGAATTACTGGCCTAAAGAAGAGTACTGTGCTTTTCTCTCCTTAGACAAGAATGGGTGCTTCCCCCAACTCAAGCCCTAAGGCAAGGGAGGGCAAATCCAAGAGAACAACTAAAAAAGATTGGGGGTGTCTCATGATTTGGTTGAACATCTGCTTTAAGGATAGATTTACATCTAGATCATTCCTCTATGTCTATCTGAGTAGGTTCAATGTGATCTTGGTAGGCACACTGGGGCAGAGAGAAGGAGGGCCATGGAGAAGTCTGCACGTCCACTGTTGGTTTCCTGTGGGTCAGGTGGACGCTGGGAGGTAACCTGAACTATCTTCCTAATGCCCTGACCAAGAGGGCTGGCCACTGGGTAAGGAGACCCCAAGAGTAGAAGGCTAAGAGTAGACTGGCAGAGGTGTAAGAGGTAGAGACAGAGCCAAATCCCCAGAGGGTTTTTTTTTTTTTTNTTTTAAGATTTTATTTATTTATTTGACAGAGAGAGAGACAGCCAGCGAGAGAGGGAACACAAGCAGGGGGAGTGGGAGAGGAAGAAGCAGGCTCCCAGCGGAGGAGCCTGATGTGGGGCTCGATCCCAGAACGCCGGGATCACACCCTGAGCCAAAGGCAGACACTTAATGACTGAGCCACGCAGGGACCCCCCCCCGCCAAGAGGGGTGTTCTGCCACCTACCGTTTCCCCCTCAGGTAGAATCATACGAAATACAGCAGTCAGAGAGTCAGCATGGAGATGCCTGCCCACAGGACATGAGTGGTAGCCTTAGCCAGAGAAGCAGCAGCAGCCGAGGGAGGATCAAAATAGACAGTGAAGAGATGGATGCCCCTGTATCTCCCTCCTTCCCACCCATCCCACTGGAGGAGAAAGGGATCCAGAAGAGGCGAGTGTAGAAGTGTGAAAGATCTAACACTTCTTTCCCCCACTCCCATCCCACAAATGGAGGGCAGAGGGGGTTGAGTAAACATTAAATTAGATCTGAGATTGAAATTTTAAACTAGACTGGGCTTTCTGAAATTAGAGCATACTGAAAAGACATGGAATCCACCCTATATGCCATGAAGGGATTGGAAAGAGAGGAAGCTTTTGTTTAGACTCCACCATGCTGAGATTGTTCAGTAGACTGGTTCCTGGTCTCTGGGGAAGGGCCTTTGAGGAGGTTATGCCCCAGGCCCGGAAGACGAGAAGTAGCTGGGGATGGGTGATTTTAAAGAAAAAAAATATAAAGTACCGAGTCTCCCAGGTGAGGAAGGCACTGGCATATGACAAGAACAGAAAAGTCTGGAAGGGCTGCAGCCTAGTGACGGGGACAGGTACAGGGCAGGATGGGGAGGTGAGAGGACTCAAAGTATGGATGGCCTGTAGCCTGCTGAGGTGAGGAGGATTCTTGTTTCATAAACTGTAAAGTACTATGAACTTATCTAAAAGATTCCAACCGTGCGCCTCTTCCTACCTTGTCCAAATCCTGAAGGTAACTATCATTACTGTATTCTTCCACGCTGTTTAGACATCTCCACGTTTCCATGTATATGCTTTTAATATGGATAAAAACTTACGGTTCTGTGATTCTTTTCCAATTAATAATATATCATTAATCTCCTTCCATGTCGTTGGTTGAATAAATGATGCTAAATCCAGACCATGCAACTGTTAAACTTCACAATGCTACTCTCTAGTTGTTGACCAGAATGATGTTCTGAGTATGTTCAGTGACAAGGTAGATTATGTGACAGAATGTAATAATGTAGAATCCAGTGTTTAATAAAATACGAATGGATATTTATTTTACCTGTTTGCACTGGAAAAAGCATAGCAGGATATACGCCAAAATATTAACAGTGGTGGGATTTCTGTTTTTTCCCCCCTTTTTGGCTGTTTTTCTTATTTTCCTATTGTAAATATGTAGTAACTTAAAGTTTTATAATAAAAAGTGTGGAAAGCAAATAGGACAAAGTGGTGACACTTGCATACGACGGGGTGCTTGTTACTCTTAGTATATCAGTGTGTGTGTGTGTGTGTGTGTGTGTGCACACATACGTGTTTAATTTCTCACAAAAAGGGAGAGGACAAGCATAATGCATCATTTCAGTTCAGACACATAATCAACAACTTAAAAAAGATAACCACCCATCACACTGATGGACACTGTGCTTCCAAAATGAGGGGTTATCCTTGATGTCTTATAGCTTAACCCAAAGAGACCTGCAGACACAGGATGACACTGAGTTTGTCCCTGAGTAAGGAAAATGCCCATGTAAATTATGTCACCTCGCCCTGTCATTCCAGAGCAGAATCTTAATATGCAGCCACTTTCCCCTCCACACAAACTGAGTTCCCTGCAGACACAAGGACCCGATAAGAAATCAGGGGGCTTCCTTCTTGAGCCTGGGCTAAGACGCAGGCTTTTCCTAAATAAACTAGGGACTGTGAATTAAACAACTGACCTTTCTGTTCTTGTTTGGCCCAGAAAATCTTGACTCGCTGGCGAATGTGCTTGTCTTCACGCAGTTTCTTCTGCCATTGACGCAAGTCTTGAATCTCAGGATCACACCGAACCTGGAAAACGCCCGCAAAGCTTTAGTTCCTTTTCAAAAATACGTCTATACATTAGCTTGTTAACTCTGCATGGAAAATCATTTACAAATTAACTGGATAAACTTTGGATTCTAAGTGAATCAGTGTTCTAAATTATTTATCTAAACTCCTGAAGCTTATGTAAAACTTGAGTGTAAATGAGGTTGTGTAAGGATTTGCTATAATAATGGTAGGTTGAGAACATTCTAGGTCTGTGCTGTCCAATAGAAGTATGATTACAGCCACGTGTGAAATTTTAAATTTCCTTGCAGTTTCATTTTAAAAAGTAAAAATGAGCCAGTAAGATTATTTTGAAGAATATATTTAACCTCAAAGATCCAAAATATTATTTCAACATGTTATGAATACAAAAATTATTTATGAGATATTTCACTCTCTGTTTTCCATACCAAGTCTTCAACATTTAGTGTATTTTACAGTTACAGCACATCTCTGTTTGGGCTAGATGCATTTCAAGTGCTCAATGATGGCATATAACTGGTGGCTACCATATTGGTTCTAGAAGAATCACAGACAATGTTATTAATCATAATTCTGTTTAACACCAATTAGTTAACACTGAGCGCCTACTGCATACTGGGCTTCGTGCTAGACATTGGCAATAAAGAGATTATTGATGATAATTTGAATTACTTAAGTATTATTTTATTATTCCATAGCTCATATTTATTGTGCACTTATGTCCCAGGTGTTAAGTGTTTTACAAATTTAACCATCAAAACACCCAATAAGGCAAGAATGATTATGCTTATTTTATAGAGGAAGAAACTCAGTTTAGCCAGCTTGCTGAGCTACAGAGCTAGGAAACGGTGTTGAGATTCAAACGTAGGCAGACTGTTTCAGTTGCCCTTGAGGGGCTGAGCATCTAGCAGGAGACACAGAGTATACAGGAATAAGATCAACAAAGTGTGGTAAGAATAAGAATATCCATGAGTACAAGTGAATACAGAGGGGGAACTGAACTTAGCCTGGAGCGCTCAGGAAACACTTCATGGAGGAGATGACCCCTGGGCTGAGTTTCAAAGCATAACTAGAGTTAGCCATGGAGGGAAGGTGGGTAGAGTGTAATGGTGGTCCAGTTCTGCTCATTGTGATCATGTCACAAAGCCAGGGCCCAACCTCCTGCTCTTTTAGACCAGCACTGGATCTTGAGACTTCTTACTCTGGTCATTGGGATCCAAGCTTCTTGGATTAGTTTCTGAAGAGTCCTGTTGTCCTCCAGAAGCGTCCTCCCATGGCTTTTTATAACTAGGAAACTTGTGGGGGCATGGGTGGGGGTAGGGTAGGCATTGTTGGGCTTGGCGTGATCGCAATCCCTTTTCCTTCTAGAAAGTTCCTGGCTTCTTTATGCAAATTGATACCACGCACCCCAGAGCTCTACTCACTAAGAGGCATTTGGAGAGAAGGCCTTATCAAAATCAAGAAAAATAAAGTCCTTCCTAATACTTCCTCTCCCAGGGCATGGGGTGCCTTGGTTGTCTTAAGAAAACTACACAAGGGGCACCTGGGTGGCACAGCGGTTAAGCGTCTGCCTTCGGCTCAGGGCGTGATCCCGGCGTTATGGGATCGAGCCCCGCATCAGGCTCCTCTGCTATGAGCCTGCTTCTTCCTCTCCCACTCCCCCTGCTTGTGTTCCCTCTCTCGCTGGCTGTCTCTATCTCTGTCAAAATAAATAAATAAAATCTTTAGAAAAAAAAAAAAAAAAGAATACTACACAAATGATTTTTTTTTCCAAAATAAAAAAGACAGATTGTTTCCTGCTGAACTTATAAATGATAGCTACACTTGCTTAAAGAAAAAGAAAATATACAATTTATCTATAAATATGTTTTTAAAATTACACATACAAAGGACAATATACGTATATATTTTATATATATACTTGTGTGTATATACATATTAAGTATTTTGTATATAAAGTATACACACATGCCAGTTTAATGTTATGCAAATTTCAGAGATGGTCCTATATTAATGTCATAGAACATAAGGTCATCCCCCAAATCTTTTAAATTACAAGCTAATGTTTTTACAGTGTTTCCTAAAGTCTTATGTTCAAAAGATTAGACACCTTCAACATCTCTGTTTTGTGGGCTGAGCAAGCCCAAACTCTCCTGGGCAGCTAAAAAGGGGATTATCGACATCTTTGCCACCAGCTTCTGTTTATCTAGATCCAAGCACACAGAAATCCCCACATTTCTGTACTGTGACAAATGATACCCTTAATGATGATAAATGTGAAGGATCTTTCGAATCACTAAAGAAAGGTTAACACTAATTATAATCAGCAAGTTGACAAGGTTTTCTTATAGTCAAATTCTTTCTGCATAATTGATGTATTCTTAAAGCTTGGAAGGACACACAGAGTGTGGGTTCCTTAAGGGAGGAAGGAAAATGGGGGAGAGGGCTTTTGCTTTTTACTCCGTATTTTTCTGGTTGGATTGCTTGGGATGTTTACAATGAGCATATATTGTTTCAGGAGTACAAGTGTTTCAATTTTAAGTAACAGGCTGCTGAGAGGCAAATAATTCTTTAAGAATAACTGATGAATTTTTCTTACAATCCTTTGAACTCTCAATTACCTAAATATTCAACAAAAGAAACACCCATTTCCTTCATCATTCCGGAAGCCTACAGTTGTTCTCAGGGCTCTGCTGACCAGTTTAGGGTGATTTTCCTCTGTGTGGCCAGAGACCCTTCATCTTTTTCTTGATTTCCTTCATTTCAAACCAAGGACTGCTATTTACCAAAGTGGAATACGGCAGCCTTGTTAGTTAACTTCTCATTACCAGGAAAGCCTGGATCCTGAGAGAAGGCTTTTGTGAGCCCTAGGGAAAGCATGCACTCATTGAACTGGGCTAATCCCGGTCATTATAGCCATGATTACGGAATCAATTTAAACGGCAGTGGTTGTGCCAATCAGCAAATACCGTAGAGTGCAGTGTAATGTTTAACACGTAAACAATTTCATTGCTTTTTTAAAAAAAGTCTCCCTTATGAGTGGCTTCCTACTTTTACTTCTTTAAATTACTACATGGAGTCCATCTGCCCTTCCAAGATAGGCACACTGAGTATTATACACATTATTGTGTACTTGACTTTGGGGTAAGCCCAGGAAGAAAACTCCATTATTTGGATGTGAATTTCTAAAAAAAATGCCTGTGAACTAATCAAATTCTCCTAATTATCTATTATTCTGATGAAAGCCAACAGGGTACCATATTGGTTAAGAGAGCCAACTCTGGTTCAGAAAGCCTGAAGTTGAATCTCAGCTCTGCAAATGACAAGCTGAGAAACCTTGAGCAAGTTACTTAAACTCCCTGAGCCTCGATTTCCTCATCTGTAAAATGGAGATAGAACAGACATTTCCTTCACCGCGTTGGTGTGAAAACAAGATGAGATACTGTCTGGTCCATAGTAAGCCCTCGCTCTGTTAGCAATTTCTTAAATCAACTAATAAAATAATAAGAGGGCACCTGGGTGGCTCAGTTGGTTGAGTGTCCGACTCTTGGTTTGAGCTCAGGTCATAATCTTAGGGTTGTGGGATCGGGCCCCAGGTCAGGCTCCGTACTCAGTGTGGAGTCTGCTTGAGATTGTCTCTCTCTGCCCCTCCCCTCCCAAATAAATAAGTAAGTAAATATTTTTTTAAAAAAGGAAGAAGAATAAGAATTCAGGGGCGCCTGGGTGGCACAGCTGTTAAGTGTCTGCCTTCGGCTCAGGGTGCGATCCCGGCGTTGTGGGATCGAGCCCCACATCAGGCTCTTCCGCTATGAGCCTGCTTCTTCCTCTCCCACTCCCCCTGCTTGTGTTCCCTCTCTCGCTGGCTGTCTCTATCTCTGTCGAATAAATAAATAAAATCTTTAAAAAAAAAAAAAAGAATAAGAATTCAGCTCTGAGGCTGCATCCTACAATTGCTGGTAGGACATGGTGCCAATTGGCTGAAGAGCCAGTGATTCATAAAACTGGAAGTGAGACCTCTTCCCAAGGGTTTGCAAATGTTGAATACATAAATGATTTTATATTATATAACTTTAGGCAGTGCTCAGCCAGTATAGAGGTATCAGGGCTGTAGAACAGTGACTGCGGCAGGGGAGAAGAGAGGGGCCACTAGCTGGGACTTGGAAGTTGCCCTACATAGATCTATACTTCTGAATTCCTCTTAGCTCAGTTGCTTTCCTTGCTTTTTGGCAAAACAGACAATAACATAGCAATGACTGGATTGCAGGATGATTCCCTGGAGTTTTTCTAATGGCTTTGGAGAAAGAAACTTTCAATATATTACAGTTCCTGGAAAGATGCTGGAGAAAAACACAACGGAGAGCCCTTCAGTAATGCTGGCAAGAGTGAATCTCCAACTCAGTGTGAGATGCCTCAGAAGGTTCTTATCACATCCTTGCCATGACTTGATGCACTAATGATTATATTGAAGGATTTTGTACTTGAGAAAAGTGGATTTCAACGTGAAGGAAATGTATGTTTGCAAATTCTCTTTCAAATACCTAATGGAATATTCAGTTTCCAACTCTCTCATAAATTGAGTTTTCTTTTTGTAAGTAAGCTTTGTGATTTCTTCTCAGATCTTTGGTGAAACGAAACAAAAGTTAGCTTCTCATTTGGGTGGTTATGAGTGTTCCTTATTGTTTTTGGGAACTAATTATAAAAACCTGTAGATATCACATATTTCTGGGTATTGTGGAGGTGTCCCAGATATTCATCTGTAGTATGACAGCATGTCTCTTAGGAGCTGCTTGGGGCTTTCAGGGAGGAGTAGAAATATGTTCTAGAGAAACATTATTTAAACGGTGTGTTCATCACATTAGCATATGGTAAGTTCAGTTCAGTGGGTTGTAAAAAGCATTACGAAAAGTCTGACCCAATAGAAAACACCAGATATTCCTTTATCATTAAGGACCTGCTTTATCTCTGAAAATGTTGGTTTTTTTTTTCTCTCAAAGTCTATCTTATCTGATGTTCATAACGCAAGCTCACTCTCCTTTTGGTTGGTATTTGTGTTGTATTGTATATCTTTTTCTACCTCTTTACTTTCGACTGTTCTCGGTCATTTTGTATTACCTGTAGCACAGAGGCAGATTTCTTTTTAATCCAATCTAAAAATCAGAGAAGAGCTCATTCTATTTACATTTATTGTGACCAGTATTATATTTGTACTGATCTTGCTCATCTTGTTTTTTATTTATCATGCTCTTGTCTTTTTTTCCTTTCCTGCTTTTAATAGCATTGAATTTCTTTTTTTTTTTTTTTAAGATTTTATTTATTTGACAGAGAGAGAGGCAGTCAGCGAGAGAGGGAACACAGGCAGGGGCAGTGGGAGAGGAAGAAGCAGGCTCCCCGCGGAGCAGCCTGATGTGGGGCTTGATCCCAGGACTCTGGGATCACGCCCTGAGCCGAAGGCAGACGCTCAACGACTGAGCCACCCAGGCGCCCCATGTATTGAATTTCTTGAATTCCATTTTTCCCTTCTACTGATTTGTTAGTTCTTATTCTTTTTCTTGAATATGTTGTTATAATGTAATAAAAGACTTAAGGTAAAAAATGAATCTGTCCAACCTCCCCTCAAGTAGTTATAGGACTTTAGAACACCTTTAACATCCCACTCTCAACTCTCATGATTGCTATCCAGTATTTTAGTTTCCTCTCATTTACCCCCCACTGGTGTGTGTAAATATGTGTTGTCTGTATATATATATATGTATGTATATGTGTGTATATATGTTTATATGTATCTATGTGTATATATGCACATGCAGTATGTGTACGTGTGTGCATATGCATGTGGTTATATATGCACACAGTATGTGTACATGTGTGTATACATGTGTGTATATTATATATAATAGTCAATGTGTATTTAGATCTAGCAGCTTCCTCATTCATTATTGTTTCTTGCATTCCGCTCCCACTCCTTCCTTATAGATTCAATTTCCTTCTAACTCAAGTACATCATTTAGAAGTTCTTTCAGTGAGAGATGTGTTTGAAAATGTATTTAGCCCTTGCTCTTGAGTGTTAATTTAGTGAGCATATAATTCTCTCTTGAACGTTACTTTCTCTCAGTGTTTGAAGAGAATACACATCACCGTTTTCTGGCGGATACTACTGCTGATGAGAAGTCCTGATTGGTCTCATTGTTTTTCCCTCCTAGGCAATCCTTTCAAGAGAGCTATAAGGCTTCTTCTTTGCTTCTGGCATGTCACGGTTTAAGCTGGTAGCATTTTGCTGCAGTTTTGTCCTTATTAATCTAGTTCGGGATTTGTGTTTCTTCACCTGGGATGTTCTTGCCCAGTGGCTCTGTCAACACTGCCTCTCCCCTGCTCATTCTGTCGTCACCCTCTGCAATTCCTATTAGACTCATGTTTGACCTTCTTCTTTGTCTCAACTGCTTTCCCACATTTCCCACCTCTATCTCCCTGCTGCTTCTTTCTCCCAGCTCTCCCTGGATAGCAATTACTTCTCCAGCTGCGTCTGTCTGCTATTTAGCGCGCACCCAAAGTATGGTCCATGGATCGGCACCATCAGCAGTACCTGGGAGCTCATCAGACATGCAAATTCACGGCTTCCACCTAAGACCGATTAAGTCAGAACTGAATAGAGAGTGGGGCCAGGAATCTGTGTTTTAACAAACTCGCCAGATGATCCTGATGCTTACTGAAGTTTGAGAAGCATGGCTTTAGCCTGTTCACTTAATTGTTTTCATTTTTATAGGTCGTACTTAGTTCTTTTTCAAATCTGATCCAGTTTTTTCTTGTCGCTCTGTTCTTTCAGCAAGGTTTATATTCTTAAAAAAAATTTTTTTTAGTAATTCTCTATAATCATTTTAAACATACTTATTTCATAGTCTCAAATTGCCACTCTTGAGGCCTTGGATTTTCCAGCTGGCTGTACTCACTGACTCCCCCCACCTCCATTCCTTGTTGGTTTATTTTTTATTATGAGCTCATAGTCACTGAGGGCCTTAGTTCTAAGTTTGCCCAGGTCTGAGGTCATGTTTTTTATGCAAGGGCCAATACAATTTTTTTTTAAAGGTCAGATAATAAATATTTTTGGCTTTATGGGCCATATAGTCTCTGTCCCAATGACTGTCATTATAGCACAAAAGCAACCATAGACAATATGTTTTTTAAAAATGGGCCTGGCTGTGTTCCAATAAACTATTTATAAAAATAGACAGCAGGCCTGATTTGGTCCATGGGCTCTAGTTTGTCAGCCCCTACTCTGATCCTTGAGTGGGCATTAGAACCGTAGCCCCCAGTTTCCCTTAGTTCTCCTTCCATCTTTCTGTATGTATTACATAACATTATTGCTTTAAGACAGTTCCCTAAACTTACCTGATGATTTTGAGATCACTTAGGGCACCTGTTAAAAATAGAGTCTCAGGCTCTTGCCTTGTAGGTTCTGATTTAGTCTATGTGACATGGAACCAACATCTCGGTATGTTCAGCAAGAATCCCAGGTGATTCTAATGATCTGAAAGGTTTGAAGCTCTGCTCTAATGGCAGAGAATGTGAAGAATGAACTTAATGTTAGGAGACCTACTGCTTTACCGCGTGTACATTTTTTGTCTCAGTTCTTACACAATGCCATGTCGATGACTGCAAATTCTGAAAATCAGAGTCAAGAAGGACAGCTCAGGCTATTAAGTGTGCGGTCAGGAGACAGGATCTGTGTGACTCATGAACAGCAACTGCTTTTTGGTGGGGTAGTATCTTCAGTGCAGTTCCAGAAAGGCCTTCTCCCAGGAAGCCACACCTATTTTGTACCGAAGTCCCTTTAATAATAAAGTCATATTACAGTACATACTTGGAAAAAGCGGAATTTCCCCCAACAGCTCTATAATGACAGTTGAGATAAAGTTCATCCAACTTTTCTTGGTACTTGTTTACCCACATAATCAGGGAATGATTAAGTTGCAAAAACATTTAAGGGATTCGATGAACTTTGCAATGATTTATAAATTACAGCCAAGTGAGTGATGCCAAAGACCGTATTATTGCACAAGGCTTTGATCTCTTTGTTACCAATGATACCCAGAACTGACATTTATGTAGTTATAGCTGCCCAGATGTTTCTAATGTGCAGTCAAGGTTGACAGCCACTGGTCTAAAGTATGGACACTTAAACCTCCACCAGTGTCTCTCAAAGTGTGGTTTCCAAACGAGCAGCATCGACATCTCTTGAGAGCTAGTTTGAAATGTAAGTTCTCAGGCCCTATTCCAGTCCTGTTGACTCAGATACTCTGGCATTGGGGCCCAACAATCCATGTGTTAACACGTCTTCTAGATCATTCTGATGTAGGTTTCAGTTTGAGAGCTATTGCACCATGCCCCCAGTGAATCCCAGTGCCCTGGATCCCTGCCCCTTTTAAAACTATGCATTCTTCTCATTAAATGGGGGAGTCTATCCCCCTTTTTGAATCTGGGTGAGCCTCATGACTTGGTTTGACCAACAGAAGGTAACTCAAGTGCTGCTGAGCAAGTTTCAGAGTTTAGCCCTCAGAAGGCTTGAAGCTTCCATTTTGGGAATGTTTCTTCCATAATGTAAGGAAGCTGGCCTGACGCACTGGAGGATGACAAGCCACGTAGAGGGGAACTGAAGGGCTCCAGACTTGTGCATGAGGCCAGCTTGGACCTTCCAGCCCAGCCCAGATCATCCAGGCAGAGAATACCATCATGCTGCTGGAAAGGTCCATCATGGCCAAGAAGTGCCCACTGAAGGTGGTACAGATGGGGCTGGAGTGCCGGACCCAGAGCCCCACTTTGGAGCTGTGTGGGGACATCCCACAGTAGAAGCTCCCGAATGTAGTGTTCACCATTAAACGCACCGACTGAACGTAGCCACATGAATGAGTAGCAGGGGAACTGGTCAGTTAACCCACAGGACTGTGAAAAATAATCAATTGCTATGGCTTAAGTCACTAAGATTTAGCGCAGAAGGGATCAGATTACAGCTATACAATGTACCCATACACTTTGCCTTGAAGGGAAATTGATTAGCCCTTCAAAGAGACAGACTCCAGAAAAGTTGTGAATTTGGCTGGTACTAATAGCCGGGTGCGTCAGATGCGCCTAGTACATAGGGCTGGCTTCACGGGCATTGCCCTGGGCAGTCGCACAGGCCCTTGCTTAGTAGGGTGTCACATTGTTTTAAAACTCTTGCTGTCACCATCTGGAAATTCCTAAAACTTTGAACAAGGGGCCCTGCATTTGCATTTTACACTAGGCCCTACACATTCTGTCGCCAGTCCCACCAGTATGTAGTTTCCTCATTTACTCCCCACAACACACTTGGGAGTTTGGTTTATCAGCTTCCATCACATATTTGGGATATGTTGCAACTGAGCAAATAAAAAGGGGGGTTTTGCAGACAGTCTGGGAAGTTGGCAAAGCATTTTCTGGGCATATTAAGAAAACTCCACTTGCAGGTATAACCCAGAGTATATTTTAAAAACCACAGGATCAGGCAGGGGGAAGGGGAAGGGTCTGGCCTGGGAAGCTAGGCCCCAAGCAGCCTAAACTCACTATTTATAGTGCTGTGGCCTATTTTGGCTTGCCGGGTGGCGCTGAAAATTGCCCTGAGAACTGGGCCTGGGAACTGATGGTGGAAATCAGGTGCCTTCATTATGGGGTATCGCTGGGATCATGCTGGGCACAAAGGTCTTTCTGATGAGCTCAAGGACATTTTGCGAAACAGGATTTTCTTTGATAGGATTTTCTTTGACAGGGAATAAAAAAAATTAAAGTGAATCATTAGAAATGATCAGGAACTATTAGGGTAGAAAATACATGGATCAGATCAAGTCAATAAAGAGCTAACACTTATGAGGCCCTAACCATGTGCCAGGCACTATACTAAGCACTTGACTTGCACCATTTCCTTTCTATCCTCACTTATAACCCTGTGAAGGCAACACTATTCATCACACTCATTTTACAGGAAAGAAAACAGAGGCTTAGGGAAATTAAGTAATTTACTGAAGGTCACAGGGTTGATAAGCTGAGATTCAAACCCGCATCATGGCACTCCAGCTACCAGCTCTGCTTCTCAAACTTTCCCATCCAAAGACTCACCGGGGCAGCTTGTCAAGATATAGATTCTAATTTGAGAGGTCTGGGGTGGGGCCTAGATTCTGCATTTCCAACCAGTTGTCATGTGAAGATGATGCCACTGGTCTATGAACCACAATTTGAGTAGCAGGGATGTAGCTATTATAATAGTTTTCCTGCTTCTGTTTCTTTCTTTTCTTTCTTTCTTTCTTTCTCTTTCTTTTCTTTCCCTTTCTTTTCTTTTCTTTTCTTTCTTTCTTTCTTTCTTTCTTTCTTTCTTTCTTTCTTTCTTTCTTTCTTTCTTTCAAGATTTATGTATTTTAGAGAGAGAGAGCAAGTAGGGTAAGGGGCAGAGAGAGACAAGCAGACTCTGCACATGGAGTGCAGAGACCCACGTGGGTCTTGATCCCAGGACCCCAAGATCATGATCTGTGCCAAAGGCAGATGCTTAACCGGCTGAGCCATCCAGCTGCCCTTCCAGCTTCTATTTCTATCCCCTACAGTTTGCTCTCTCTACAGTAGCCTGAGTTATTGTGTTAGGTTCCTTTGCTGCATAATAAATGACCCCCCAAAATTTGGTGGCTCACAACAACAATGAACTCTTATCTCACACAGTTTGTGAGGCTTAGAAATCCAGGCACGGCTGAGCTGGGTGGTTCTAGTTCAGGGTCTCTCATGAGGTTACAGCTAGGATGTTAGCTGGGCCTGTAGTCCCCTGAAGGTTTGATGGGGCTGGAGGAGCTGCACCTGAGAAGGCTCACTCACACAGCTATGGGCTGGAGGTCTCCATTTCTTGTATGTGGGCATCTCTGTAGGGCTGCTCATGACATGGTAGCTGGTTTCTCCCAGAGTGAATGATCCAAGACAGAGAGAGAGAGAGAGAGAGAGAGAGAGAGAGGAAGGCTGCACATATCAACCCTGGTATAGTTGTGGGAAGGGATGCCCCAGGAATGTGAATACCGGGAGGTGGGGATGACTGCGGAGTCATCATGGATGCTGGCCTGATGAAAACTAAGTGAGGATATGTCCCTCTTCTCAGCTTCATTGATGTTGGGCTTGTCCACATGACTCATTTCAGCCAGTGGAATGTGTGGGGAAGTGGCATGTCCCCAGGCTAGGTCTTAAGACTCACTGTGTTTCTCCTCACCCATTTGAAAGCTTTTGATTTCTCCCGTAAAAGGAACATGCCCTTGGTAGCTTACTGACCTCAGAAGAGTGACAGACCCTAGACAAAACTACATAGAACACAACAGCCTAGATCCAAGTGTAGCCAAACCCAACCTAGAACAGCTGAAACCTGGCTGAATTGCTGGCATGTGAGTAGGATATAAATGTATGTTGTAAGCCACTGAGTTTGGGCTGGTTTGTTAAGCAGCATTATTGGGACAATTGCTAGCTGATACACTTCTCGGCATTATATTACCTATTTATTCATACCTGTTTACAGTCTATTGCAAGAATGCAAACTCCTTGAGGGCGGGGACATGGTCTTATTCTTTGCAGTATGCCCAGCATCTAGACCAATGCCTGCCTGCCACATAACAGGTCCCCAATAAATACTAGTGAATGAATATCAGTGAATGAATTGATCTAATTACAGAGCATGCTTGCTTAACCTTTATGCTATACTGCCTTCAAGTTAGCCTAAAAAATTGCAAAGTATTACAAAAACAATTGTTTTGAACCGGAATTGTAGGCAGCATATCCTTTACAAAGAAATTGTGACTTGCGCCAAGTAGTGTGCCATTGTCTCTGTGCCAGATGCCAACCCTCTTCACCTGGGTCGTATCAGACGTCATCCAGAAACGACAACCAACCCCCTGCCTGAGAACGGAAGTGCTGCTTGAAATGACACCGGCTCACCTGGTTGGGCAGCTGTCCCCAGAGGGAAGCCGGAGAGATGGCTAATGACACACACAAAGGGAGGAAATGCACTCCCCCCCCCACCCCGCCTCCAACAGCTGCACCAGAAGACACCCCTCTCTGGAAAGAAGGAAGAGGAAGCCAAGAAAGCTGTACAGCTGACCAGCAATCTGCGGAAGCCAACACTCACAAGAAAGCAGAAGGAAAAAGGCTGGCCCTTAAAGTCACTGATTGTTGGACTTATTGAGGAACTAGAAATCGACACCAACTCCTAAAGCTTCCCTCGGTCCTGCCATCCCAGGGCTCACTTCGGGTTGGAAGTATTTTGAATGAGAAAGTGCTTAGTCAGGTTCCTACCTGCCAACTACATTTGTAGGGTGTTTTCCTTCAAATACAAATACAAATCTATTTCCTTCAGAATAGATGTACGTGTGCTGATGTGGAAAGCGATCCTCAAAGCTAAACGAAAGGCAGGATGCAGGCTGTAGAGCGTCAGCCCAAACTTATAAAAATAAATATCCTGGGGCGCCTGGGTGGCTCAGTTGTTGAGCGTCTGCCTTCGGCTCAGGGCGTGATCCCAGAGTTCTGGGGTCGAGCCCCACATCAGGCTCCTCCACTGGGAGCCTGCTTCCTCCTCTCCCACTCCCCCTGCTTGTGTTCCCTCTCTCGCTGGATGTCTCTCTCTCTGTCAAATGAATAAGTAAAATCTTTAAATAAATAAATAAATAAATATCCTATGTTTATAAAAAACACAATATAATCCATACACATAAATGTTCATATAGACAAAAGGAAAACATTAAAAAGATACATGCCAATCTGTTAATAGGGGTTTCGCCTGGGAAACAGGTTTAGAGTAGGACAGGAATGGAGAGTTCCACATTTAACTTTAAAGTACTTGTTATGGACTGAAGGTGTTTCCCCAAAATTTGTATGTTGAAGCTCTAACCCCCAATGTGATGGTATTGGGGGTGGTAATTAGATTAGATGAGGTCACCAGGGTAGGATCCTCAGGATGGGATTAGTACCCTCATAAGAAGAAATCAGAGAGGGGTGCCTGGGTGGCCCAGTCGGTTAAGCATCTACCTTCGGCTCAGGTCATGATCTTAGAGTCCTAGGATCGAGTCCCATGTTGGGCTCCCTGCTCAGCAGGGAGTGTGCGTCTCCCTCTCCCCCTGATCATCCTCCTGCTCATGCTCTTGCACGCTCGCTCTCTCAAATAAATAAAATCTTAAAAAAAAAAAAAAGAAGAAGAAATCAGAGAGCTTGCTCTTTCTCTTTCTCTCTCTGCCGTGAGTGGACCCAGCAAGAAGGCAGCCCTCTGCGAGCCAGGAAGGGGGCTCTCACCAGACACTGACCGTGCCGACGCAGCACCTTCATCTTGAGCCTCCCAGCCTCCAGAACTGTAAGAAATAAATGTCTGTTGCTTCAGCCACCCAGTCTGTGGTGTTCTGTTACAGCAGCCCAAGCTAAGACGTTATTTCTACATGGCTTGGGTTTTGTTTACAATGAATATCTGCTATTTTACAATAAAAATATCAATGAAAGACTTTTTTTCATACAAAGATGGCCATTCCTTTCCCTACCCAAACCGACACGGTGCTCCTTGCAGTATGTCCTGAGGTGGCCAGATGCGGTTGTAAAATGACCTCTTATTTCATATGATGTTTGCTGCTGACAAGGGGCCCTCCTCTCACTCTTCCCGGAGGTAAGGACTGGATCAGGAGCTGCCCTGTAATTGTATCCTTGGTGCCACACCTTGGCTTGCCTTGTCCTTTCAGCTACATCAGTGTTTACTTTTTGCAAATGTGCTGACTTAACCCATCCGGCAGAAGATGGTGGTTTCCAGCCATGCCCAGTTCTGTCCGCATCCCCACTGTGTCGGAAAGGCGTGTGTTTATCCCACTTCTCATCTCCATCTGTTCCAGTTACTCTTATACATCAGGCAATCTAATAGTACACATAAAACCGACAGAGAAAGATTGCTCTTTCCATTTGCTCTTGAAAACCTCTCTCGTTGGTTTAGGAAATAGAACCTCTGGTACTTTCCAAAATAGGAAAGACACGGAGGGATCATTACATCCATATTGATACCGTTCATTTCTGCAGCTAGAGTTCATAGGACACTTCTTATGGGTCACCACCAGAAAACATTTTGATCCTTATGATAACCTGGTGAGTTAGACTGGGCAACTATTATTATTTGCAACTTGAAGAGAAAGAAATTGAGATTCCAAGGGTCGTGATTTGTCCTCGATCATCCAACTGGTAGGCTGCAAAGTAGATTCCAATTCATTGGTGGGTCTTAAACCTGGCTATATGTTAGTGTCACCTGGGGGGGGTGTCTTTTAAAAACAGCCCATCTCCTGTTCTCATTCTGGACAGTTGAACAAGAATCTCAGGGGAATGTGGCCTTGGGTATTAGAATTTAAGAATAAAATCTTTCCAAGGATGACCCTGATACACGGCGCGACTTGAAACCACTGCAATCAGTAGGTATAAATAAACTAGTCTTCTGTTAAACTCACACATGTTTATTAATCACCAGGATTGAGAACCCCTTCTTACTGGGGTGTTATAGTGGCATGCTGCTCGACAATAAAAAGGAAGAGGCTACTGATACACAGAGCCATGTGAAAGAATTTCAAATGCATCAGGTCCAGTGAAGGAAGCCAGATACAAACACTATGTATTTTAGGATTCCACTTATTTGACATTCTGGAAAAGGCAAAACCAGAGGAACAGAAATGGATCAGTGAGTGTCGGAGGCTGGTGGTTGGGGGCAGGGGTTAACTACAGAAGGACAGCCTGAGGGAATTTGGGGGGATGATATAAATGTTTCTATGCCTTTATTATGGGGGTAGTTATACTGTATGCATTTGTCAAAATTGAAAGACTATACACTACAGAGGGTAAATTTTACTGTGTGTAATGTATATCTTGATAAACTTGATTAAAACACATGCACACACTTGGGGCACCTGGATGGCTCAGTCAGTTAAGCATCCAACTCTTGATTCGGCTCCAGTCATGATCTCAGGGTTGTGAGATTGAGCCCCGAATCGGGCTCTGTGCTGGGCACAGAGCCTGCTTGGGATTCTTTCTCCCCTTCCCCCGCCCCTCCCCACCACTCTCTCTCTTTAAAAAAACAAAACCAACCAAAACACACACACACACACACACACACAAAATGAGATATTATTACACACCCACTAAAATGGCTAAAATTAAAAAGATTGAGTATACTAAGTACAGGTAAGGACATGGAGCAATGGGAACTCTCATACATTTCTAGTAGGAATGCAAAATGGCTTTGTTTTGCTTTGTTTTGTTTTTTATTTATTCATTTATTTATTTTTTTAAAGATTTTATGTATTTATTTGACAGAGATAGAAACAGCTAGCGAGAGAGGGAACACAAGCAGGGGGAGTGGGAGAGGAAGAAGCAGGCTCACAGCAGAGGAGCCCGATGTGGGGCTCGATCCCATAACGCTGGGATCACGCCCTGAGCCAAAGGCAGACGCCCAACTGCTGTGCCACCCAGGCGCCCCTTGTTTTGTTTTTTAAAGAGAGAGATGGGGCTCTGAGGACAGTCAGGTCTGAGCTTAAAACTCTGGCCCTACCACTTATCACTGTGTGATGTTGGCCAAGTCACTTAGGGTTTCTGAGCCTTGGTTGGTTCATCTCCACATGAGATAATAGTAGCACACACCTGCTTACTTTATAAGAGCAGCATGAAGCATAAAGGAGATAGTGCTTGTAAAATGCTTAGTTCGGTGCCTGGCACCTAGCAAGTAACCCAAAATACTAGATTTTGGTATTTTTCTTTCTTTTTTTTTTTTTAAGATGTATTTATTTATTTTGAGGGAGAGAGAGAGGAAGAGAGAGAGAGCGTGCACACAGGAGCACGGGAGGGGCAGAGGGGGAGGGAAAGAATCTCAAGCAGACTCCCCATTGAGCGGGAAGCCTGATGTGGGGCTCGATCCCAGGACCCTGAGATCATGACCTGAGCCCAAATCAAGACTTGGCCACGTAACCAACTCAGCCACCCAGGCGCCCCTAGATTTTGCTATTCTTAATATTATTATCATTCTTCCTGTTATCGCTGCCTCTGAGCTCGTCACGGGACAGATGAGCTCTGTTTGTAAAGTACCCAGCACTGTTCTTGGCAAGAAGATCCTCAATGCACGTTTGTCAGATGAAAGAGTGAAGAAATGGAGTCACACATCAGTGAAAGGCATAAGGCCTTTATTTGAGCGGAACTGGCAGAAGGGTTGACAGCAGCCATCCTTGGGAGCATTTCACCACAAATGCTAGCAGTCTAATATCAGAATCCTCGGCTTAAAACCAAGGCCTCTACAATGTTGAGAAGTTCAGGAGTTTTCTTCCATTCAATCACTGGGACTTGTAAAGGTGGCCTTGACCTCCCTAACAGTTTATAAACACTCTCCACGTGTTAGAAAATGCTCAAAACCAATTTCACTACATAGGATTCACAAATACCTCCAAGATAGCCCAAAGGAAAGGGATCTTTGGGATTCGATCTTCCGGTTGGGAAGGTAAGGTGAAACGGACTGAAACTATATCCATCGGCCAGCAAACACCAAGAAGATCCCACAAGAAGATAAATCTTTCCATGTGGACTTCCCACTAGAGGAACCTGGGGCAGAGATTGTTTATCAAATCACAAAGGTCGTGACCAGTCCCTCTGAGGCTGAGACATGGCTGTGCACTATCAAGAGGAAAACTGGGGGTAATTTGATGCAGTGCCCCATTTTTAGCATTCCTTTTGCACAATACAATGTCTGACTTTTGCCAGCGAAGTCTGCCCACCTGCCAGCAGATATCAGCACTCAGAAGAGAAATTCCGAATGAAGAAAATCTTTTCTGTCCAATACGCAGATGAACTAAAGATACCCAGTGAGACTTTGGCTGATGCTGTCCTTTCAAGCCTGTTTTGGGGATCGTAACTTCCCGTAATACACTTCATTTCTTCACATTATGAGGTTTGGTGCAGAGGCGGTTCACGAAGACCAACGCTAAAATGAATACACTTTACTCAAGTGTAATCTCTGGGGGATTAACGAGCACAGCTGTTGAGTTCAAGGATCCTGGGACAAAAGCACCTCCCCACAAAAGTCTGTGTTTAAGCGCCTGCATAAATCCCAGAGAAGGGCTTTGAAATGGAACAAAAACAGTTTGTTCTGTTTTCAAATGCCCTCATTAGAGAGATCATTTAAGGGATTCAGTTCTTCACTAAAATACTTATTATGTACCTAGCATGTGCCAGACAGTGTTCTAGGGGCTGGGGATACGGGATGAACAGGTCAACCAACCTCTATCCTTCTGGAGCTCGCATTCTGGTCAGGGCAACAGGCAATGGACAAACAAATGAATATCCAATACAATGTCAGGTAATTGGTAAGTGATAGGCAGAAAACAAAGCATAGTAAGAGGCTGGCGAATGATGAGTGGGTGCTGTTTTAGAAAGGGTAACCAGGAGAGACATTCAAGAAGAATCCTGAATGAAGCAAGAGAAGCTACCACGATTGAGAGTTGCCAAGTATAAAGAACAAACAGCAAGCGCAAAGCCCCTGAGACAGGCGCATGCTTGGTATCCCTGAGGAACTAGAAGGAGGCCACTAGCTGGCTTTTTAAAAAGATACCCTGGTGGTGCCTGGATAGCCCAGGCTAGAGCATGAAACTTTTGATCTCGGGGTTGCTTGAGTTCAAGCTCCATGTTGGGTATAAAGCTTAAAAAAAAAATGCCCCATGAAGTAAGATGGAACCAGTAATACTAGTCAAATAATAACAGTAACAACAACAACAGTTTACATTTATTGTGGATTTACTATGTGCCTGGCACTGTGCTGAGGCCAAAATGTGGACTAACCATCTGATTCCACCTTCATAGGTGGGAATCATAAATAATTCTGTGTTACAAGTAGGAAACTGTCGTTCAGAAGTTAAATAATCCACTCAAAGTCATCAATAACCCGACATACAGATTCAAACAGATCTGTCTGCTGGTAGAGTCCATATTATTAACAAGGAGCCATAGGACACGTTTTACACAGAATAAAAGAAGTCTTTCCACTCAGGCACAGCTTTCCAGAACAAGAAAGTTAGGGCTAATGATGAGACCTTCAAGTGATCTTTCAAAAACAACTTTTTTTTGGTCACGCCTAACAGCCCAGCCAGCTGCCTGAAGTGGACAAAAATTTCTCTTCCTCTAAGTACAGAGCCTCGACTTGGAATTTCTGCTTTCTGCAGAAAAAATATGGGAGGAACTACAAGACTTTGTCTTCTTTGAAGAGCATTTTCACAGTTGCTTGGTTTTTATCTTGGACTGTTTTTGTCACCCATTTCCTACCTAACTATATAGGTCATCTCTAAATAGAAAGGAATGGTTTTTCAGGGGGGAAAATCAAGTTAAATCAAATCAAACACAGTAGAACACCCAGCTCTTGCTTTTTTTTTTTTATTGTGGTAAAATACACTTAACATAAAATTTACCACCTTAACCATTTTTAAGCGTGCGGTACAGTGGTATTAAGTCCACTCACATGGTTGTGCAAACATCACCAGCATCCTTCCCCAGGACTCTTCCCATCTTGTAAAGCTGAAGCTGTAATCACTGAACACTGACTCCCCATTTACCCTCTCTCTAGCCCCTGGCAACAACCCTTATACTTTCTGTCTTTATGATTCTTACTATTCTAAGTCCTCATGTAAGTGGACTCATACAGTATTTGTCTTTTTGCGACTGGCTTATTTCATTTAGCCTTATCTACGTTGTAGCATATGACAGATTTCTTTCCTTTTTAAGGCTGAGTAATATTACATTGCACGTATATGTCACATTTTCCTTATCCATTTATGTGTCGATGAACACTTGAGGTGCTTCCATGATTTAAGTAGTGCCAATGCTATGAACACAGGTATACAAATATTTGAGACCCCACTTTCAATTCTTTTGGAACACACACCACTTTTCATTGAGAATCTTCAGAATGCTCTGAAGAGAGAAATGGCAATATTTCTCCCCTGCCTTTTAAATTGTTGGCTGATTCGATGGGTTTTCTCTAGTGAAGTCTAACACATGTGCTGTGAAAGGCTTTCTTTGTTCGTGAAATCAAACCGCTCTCCAAATGACTTGTGGTGTGTTATTTCTTGTTAATTAACACTGTAACAGGAGGGCTATAGGCAAAATAATCAAATTTCCTTGCAACCTACAATATTATTTGAGCATAAATACCTAGATCTTTTCTAACCACACACACACACACACACACAGCCTTAAAAAGGCTCAGGAATAATAGTCTAATGATGCCAAATTTGAACTAAAGAGGAAAAGGTTACAAAAAGTATCATGGTTGGATGTAGGTTTCCAAGTCTCTATTTAGATGATATTTTTATTCTTCTGTAAAATCAATATATTCTTTGCAGTTAATTTGAAAAATAGAAAAAAGTGGAGGGCAAAAACGTCACTCCTTATCCTACCTCTGAACAACTACAATATTTTTTATATATTTGTTTCTAGTGGACTATCTACATATCCGTATTTTTAACATAATTATAAATAATCTACATATAAGACATTTTATTCTTTCTTCACCTAATGTACCATGGCAATCTTCGTCTTGTTACTATGTTCTGTTTATTATTTTTAGTATTGACATAATAATATTCCATTCAGTAAATGCCCTGTCTTTATTTTATAATTGCTACATTATTGAATATTAATTGTTTTACATTTTACTTAATCTCAAACTTGCTGCACGCTTTCAGGAAGGAAACTCTGATTCTGGTAGTGCATCTAGATTATATCACAGAGACAATCTTCACTTATCTGGCCTCTAGCTATCAGAATAGACCAGGAGATACCAAGCCCAGTGGGATTAAAAGAAAGATAAAACAAGTGGCCACTAGGTCGCCCCCTCCCAGGCTTCTTCTAGCCTCAGAGTTCTGCTGTATTGACAGCAAATGGTACTCCCTAGACAGAGTTGTGCAGTGGACAACCCACACAACTGGACACACTGTTTTACCCATTTATACCATCCTGCACAGTGTTCATGCAACTCCAACATCCCTAGACATACTTCATGGTCCCAATCTCTTACTTCTTCCTCTCTTCACTCTCCCATCAAGACCTACACCAGGGTACATTTGTCTATATTTCTGGTGCATGTAAATAAGTCTAGAAGCTAGTCTCCAGCCTCTCTAGGGGGTAATATAGCAATTATTGGCAAAACTTGGAAAAAAGGTGCTTACTTTTCGAGCCATCAATTCCACTTCTAGCAATTAACCTTATAAAAGAAAATCAGATAAGTGTGCAAGGACATATGAACAAGGATACTTTTCATAATGTATTTTCTATAGGAGTGAAAATTAGAATGTCCAACTCTGGTTAAATAAATTATGCATCATAGAGCCGTTACAATTTGTAAGACAGATCTTGATGTACTGACAAAGAAGGAGATTCTCAATATATCACTAAGGGGAAAAAGCAGGCACAAAACAGTGTTTATCATTACAATTTTGCTATGTAAACAGGAAAAATTCTAGAAGGATAAATACATTAAATTAAAAAAAAACTTCTATGTATTATCCTTTTTTACACAATGGAAATGTATTACTTAAACAATAAAAATAATAGGTATGTTTTAGAAAAATTTGCTCCTTGGGGTAGGCTTCCCCTTTCCAGCTATAGGCAAGTCCATATAGGCCACAGTCTTTCCTTGGGACAATGTGGAATGGTTTCTCTACACGAGTTGACCCAGATTTTTATTTTGTGCCAATATCCTTCTTCATGTGCAAGTAATCAAGAGTCTAGAACTTTTTGTCTTGAAAATGACCATTGTCAGGACTCTAGATTGTGACAGAAACCCATCTGGAAGAGACTTACTGGCACTGCTGAATCCAGGTGCTCCATGGCCTTCAAGGCTCAGCGCCCCCTAGCCCCCAGCCCTCTTGCCTCTGCAGTCACTTTTCCGTCAGGTTTTTTACTCAGTGGCAAGATGTGTGCGGATAGCCTGGCCTCCCGGCAACCCCCATGCCGAGCAAGCTGCTCTGTCTCAACAACTCCGGTGAGACTCCCAGGATGGTTTCACTGGGTGTGACTGGCCTGATTTAGGTCCCTTGCCCGTCATGAACTAAACCCGGTAGCCAGAGGGATGCAATATTCAAGTGTCTAAGCCAGCACAGACCCACCTCTACAACCAGGGGGAGGGGGGCTGTCCAACTCTAAACCTGTACTCTTTGTTTATAGCAAGCTGTTTCTCCTCAGGGCCACGTCAACCACCCCAGCTCAGTGCACAATAGACAAAGGTATAAATGCAGATTCTCATTGTTCTCTGCAGGTGGAAATCGAGATTGCCAGTATTTTACTTTCTTTCTTTCTTTCTTTTTTTTTTTTTGCAAAGCCACAAAGGGGCTGCTGAATGAAAACAGTCATGATTGATGGGCTTTGTGATTGTCACCTGTCACAGTGCCTGGAGGGGGCATTGATCCTGGGAGGAGGGAAGACTGTATGCCATGCTGGAGTCTAGGCTGAGTTAGAATAAAATAAAACAAATGGGCAGAAGGCATAAAACACCCGAAGCTTATTTAGACAGAATCAATATTCAGTGGATTTATCTGGTCTCTGCCTCCTAAATCAAGAAATTTCAATCCTTATGGCCCATGGGAACCTCATTTGAACTTCACAGGAGAGCAGAGTTTTCTCTATTCATGGTCACCTGTAACATCCAGCATTTCAGCAGCAGAAGAGCACCACCGATGTGGTAATGCAGCTTATCACCAATCACACTTAAGAAAGGAAAGTGTTCAGAAGACCAGCTTCATTCACAATATCCAAACAGCTTTAAAAAAAAAAAAAAAGTTCAGTTTTGCATGTTGAAACAATCTGGCTTTCTAACTGTTAACCTAGTATTTTGGAAAGAAGGAACGAGAGCATGTCTACTTTTACAGATGTGTTTAACATCTAGTAATAACTACCAGGAACCTATTTATAAGGCTAATTATAAAGTCACAGCTACCAAGAATGGTTCACCACACGTAGCTTTTCATACCATGTGACATTTCTTTTAATGTGGTCGGTTAAAATATATTTTTATGAGATGTCCAGCTAGTTTTATGTTAACAAGTGAGGATGTCAGCTTTCTGGATTTTAAAACTTCCTGTCAAGAATATTATTATTATTCAGTCTTCTTCCTCCTTTTTAGGAAGGAAGTTCTGACACATGCGACAATTATGTGAAGTAATAAGCCAGTCACAAAAGGACAAATACTGTATGATTCTGCTTGTATGAGGTATCTAGGTAGTCAAACCATAGAGACAGAAAATAAAAGGGTGGCTGCCAGGGGCTGTGGGAAGGAAGGCATAGGGAGGAGTTGTTTGGTGGGGACAGAGTTTCAGTTTAGAAAGATGAAAAGAAAGTTCTAGAAATCGATGGTGATGATGGCTGCACAACAGTTTGAATGTGCTTAATGCACTGAACTAAACAACTAAAAAACGGTTTAAATGGTAAATTTCATGGTATGCATAGTTTACCATACAAAACAATTTTGTGGGGGGCTATATTTTTCCCTCACGGTGTTTAAGAAAGTTCAAGTAAAGGTTTTCATTAATTGCAAACCCTTCATGGTAAGTGCAATAAAACTACATGGGAGTGTGTAAGGAGAGGGAGTTTGTGCTAGTGCTGCCTGTGAGAGAACACTTCGTGAATTCCTGAAAATCCCCTTTTCTGGTCTTAGGATGTTCGTTGTTAAAAAATCAGGTCAAAAATCAAGACCTGTGTCAGAAGAACACATGGTTAAAATGTATGAAATGGCTTGCTTTGTATTTTTTCCCATTATTATTCATTTGTTTGTTTGCTTACACAGAATTTACATAACATAAAAAGCACCCTTTTTAAAGTTTACAATTCAATGGTTTTTGTTCACAGTTGTACCACCATCTCCATCACCTAATTCCAGAACATTTCCATCACCCAAAACAATGCCGTTGTTAGCAGTCACTCCTCGTTCCTCTCTTCTTCCAGTCCCTGACTACCACTAATCTGGTTTCCGTCTAGGGATTTACCTATTCTGGACATTTATTTAAATGGAAAATGTGGCCTTTTATGTCTGGTTCCTTCTACTTAGCATAATGTGTTCAAGGTTCATCCATTTCATAGCATGTATCGGTACTTCATTCTTCATTCCTTTCTATGGCTGAGTAACGTCCCATCATCTGGATGTACCACTTTTTACATATCCATTCATCAGTTGGTGGACGTTTTGATTGTTTCCCACATTCTGGCTGTTGTGAGTAATGCTTCCACGAACATTCATGTACAAGTGTTTGCATGGACAGATGCTTTCAATTACCTTAAATATATACCTAGGAATAGGATTGCTGAGTCATGGAGCGGTGACTCAATGTTTAGATTTTTGACAAACTGCCAAACTGCTTTCCAAAGTGGCTGCACCATTTCCCATTCTCACCAGCAGTGTGTGAGCCCTTCCAAGATCTCTACATTCTCTCCAACACTGTTACTGTCTTTTGGATTCGAGCCATGCTGGTGGGTGTGAAGTGGCGTCTCACTGTGGTTTTGTTTTGCATTTCCTACATCTTTTCATGTGCCTCTTGGCCATTTGCATAAATTCTTTGAAGAAGTGTCTATTCGAATCCCTTGGCAGTTTTGTAATTGGGTTATTTGTCGAGTTGTGAGAATTCTTTATATATTCGGGATATTAGACCCTTATCTGATATATGATTTGCAAATATTTTCTTCCATTCTGTGGATTGTCTTTTTGTTGACTTGATGGTATTCTTAAGAACCAAAAGTTTGGGTGTTTTTGTTGTTGTTGTTTAGATTTTATTTATTTGAGAGAGAGAGAGAGTGCAGGCGAGCACAAGCGGGCGGCTGCGGTGCGCAGGGCCCGAGGGAGAGGAAGCAGCAGACTCCCTGCTGAGGAGGGAGCCAGATGTGAGGTTTCATCCCAGGACCCTGAGATCATGATCTGAGCCGAAAGCAGAGGCTTAAGCGACTGAGCCACCCAGACACCCCAAGAGCCAAACTTTTTAATTTTGATGAAGTCCGATGTATTTTTCTTCTCTTGTTGCTTATGCTTTTTGTTGTGGAAACTGTGGTTTAATCCAAAGTCATGAAAATTTGCACCTATGTCTTCTTTTCAGACTTCTATAGTTATAGCATTTTCATTTAGGTCTTTGATTAATTTTGGATTAATTTTCGTATATTGTGTGAGGTAGGGATCTAACTTTATTCTTCTGCAGGTGGACATTCAGGTGTTGCAGCACTATGTGTTGAAAAGACTATTCTTTCCCCATCCAATGGTCTTGGCACTCTTGTTAAGAATCAATTGACCATAAATGTAAGGGTTTATTTCTGGACTCTCAATTCTATTCCATTGATCTATGCCTGTCCTTATGCCACTGGCACTTGATTACTATACCTTTATAGTAAGTTTTGCAATAGAGAAGTATGAGTCGTCCAATTTTGTTCTTTTTCAAGGCTGTTTTGGCTATTTGGGGTCCGTTACATTTTCATATGAATTTTAGGATCCGCTTGTCAATACCTTTTCTTTTTAAAAGATTTCATTTATTTGAGAGAGAGAGAGAGAGAGAGAGAGAGAACGAGCAGGGGCAGAGGGAGGGGGAGAGCAGACTCCCTGCTGAGCAGGGAGCCCAAAGCCTGGCTCGATCCCAGGACCCCGAGATCACGACTGAGCTGAAATCAAGAGTTGGCCACTTAACTGACTGAGTCACCCAGGTGCTCCTATACAGCATGTGTTTTAATAAAAAATGGTATTATATATACATATATATGTATATATATACATATGCTATTTCTTCACCAGATACCATCTTGTTCCCAACTGATATTCTAGTGTCCCATCTTTCTTTTAAGGCTGAGATCAAGTCACTCCTTTTTTGTGGAAGCTTCTGAGGTCATCCCACATATCAGACATCTTTCCTTCTAGCAACAACTTAGGATTTTCCCCCCTCTCTACTTGGCAACCTTTTTATATATATATATAAAAATTTGGACATTTGGATTTGAACAACCCTCACTCTCACACAGTATACACTTAGCCCTATACAGATCTTTTGTACCATAAGGAACATTTCTAGCTATTGCGTGATGACAGTATTATAACCAGTTAAATTTTGAGCCATTTTGACATCTTTTTATATGGCAGTGTTTGTTGGTGCGATGAGCTGAATCAGCTGTCTTACAGACTACAGACTCCCTCTGTCCCCCCGCCCCAACTTACAATGATTACACTTTATACAATGGTTTGAAAGTCATATGCCTTAAGTAGAAACTGTACTTTAAATTTTGAATTTTGATCATTTCCTGGGTGAGCGATATGCCGTCCGATACTCTCTCACGATCCGGGGCAGTGGCAGTGAGCTGTGGCGCCCAGTCAACTAGCTGATCACCAGGGTCAAAACACTGATGACCATTCTGTACCCATACAACTATTCTATTTTTCACTTTCGGTGCAGTATTCAATAAGTTCCATGAGCTATTCAACACTTTATTATAAAATAGACTTTATAGGGGATGATTCTGCCCAACGCAAAACATAAATGTTTTGAGCATGTTTATAGCCTAAGCTAAACTATGATGTCCAGTGGGTTAGGTGTATTAAACGCATTTTCAACTCACAATATTTCCACTTACAATGGGTCTATAAGGATGTAAGCCCATGATAAGTAGAGAAAGATGTGTCTCTGTTTTTCATGCTGTGCCTATAACACAGGCCCCTGTGTGTGAAAGTCTTATTGCATGGGAGAATCCGGGACAGAACATCCTCTTTTCCTGTTAACATACTGGTTATATTCCAGGCTTCTGAGTATGATTTGGTTTGAAGAAAGGGCTTTGCTGTTTCCAAGAAAGGAAATTTTGAAAATCACTATTTTATCGCATTTTGCTCTTAACGGTTTCATTACAAGGATCAGAAAATGGGAAAATAAAATGGCTAATTCTAGTGTAATAAGTGTAAGTCTTACAAATGAAATACGCTGACGACAAAGGCAGAGCTTAGAAAGCACGTGGAAGCCAGAAATTTTTCACCAAATGTTGGGCATCCCTGAACTAAAACTAACTTGCTGATACTCGATTATGAAGGAAAAAGACCATGTGTATAAAATATGTATGAAATGCTGAAAACCTATGACATCAAAAGTTATATCCAAATCGTGGCGTATAATAGAGGATTTTATAACTGGTTTTTAACTCCTTGGGAACAAACTACTCCTTATAATGTGCAAGTCTATTATTTAACCTCCACGCCCGACTTCGACCCAGGTGTTCAGGAATGTGCCATGTACAAAAGGAGGGGAATGACTGGACGATATTGCCTGAGACAGTAGTAAGTTCCTTGTAATAAAGGACAGTCCCACTTAATGGTCATTTAACAAATATTTTGCTTGTTGATTTATTAATTGTACCTCGTTAGAAGAAATCTAACTTCTTCATGGAGAATTGTTTGCTGATGTATTCCCCTCAGCCTACTTCTCCTGTGGTAACTCTGAGGAGTGCGTCAACATGCATCTTTGGCCTCTGCGTAAATCCACTGAGACCTTTCCTGTGGTGATTTACCACCCCTGAAATCCAATCTAAACTCATTCCACTGATGTTTAACACTCCAACTTGGGTGGAGACATGCTTCTACTTAGAATGGGAGCTTCATGTTTACCTGGAAGCTTCTCAATGTTGATACTCTGCCAACAAATTGAAGAGGATGTACACTTTTTAGCATGAGATACACATGCCACTCTCATATGTATTTGGTAAGAATTTTTCAAAGTACATCCTTCCTGAAGGGCCACATGATAATACGGATCAGGAACTTTAGAAAGGAACTCGCCTTTTGACCTAGAAATTCCGGTTCTAGAATTTGTCCTACATGAACAACCAGAAAATGTGCAAAGATGCCGGCACAAAGATATCTATTACAGCATTTATTATAATAATGATAAACTGGGACTAACCAATGGCTAGAAAAGACAGGTTTCAAAAGAAAAGGTTCCTTCTAACATATGATACGTGTTTATATGTTATTCTGTCTTTTAAGATTTTTTAAGCTTTATTTTATTTTTTTCATTTTCATTCCCATGTAGTTCAATATAAGTTTTAGGTGTACAATATAGCCATTTGATGGTTCCACATATGACTCAGTGCTCACCAAAGTAAGTGTACTCTTATCCCTTTCAACTGTTTTGCCCATCCCCTACCCTATCCATTAAGATTTTTAAGGTTTGGAAATTTTTATACCAAAATGCCAACAACGATTATTTTGGGGTAATAATTTCAGTGACTCAAAAATTTTTATTTGCTCTGAGTAATTTTCTTTTTTTTTTTTTTTCCTAAAATGAACATGGTATTGCTCTTTGCATGGATATGATATTATTTTTTGGGTAATACAGGCCAGTCAACCCAACATTAAAAGGAGGGTATTTTTAATAACCACTGCAACATAAGTTTTGGTAAAAATTCTAAATCACTCTTTGAGATGTATTTTACAGAGAATCCTATTTCTGAGCTTTGGATGTTAGCTTAAGTACCCTCTATTTCAAATTCATCTAACAGTTTTCCCATGGGCCCTCCACATCACAAAAATTCCCCATCAGGCAAAATGCCATAATTGCACGTGACTCTTACCAGATAGGCTCTCCAGAAGGATTGAATGCACAGTGCTGCCTCTTCTTCTGTCAGCAGGAGGGAAAGTGGGATCGGCGGCCGGGGGCTGAAAAGCAATAAAATGGTCTTATGCCCATGAGAATCCATCCTTCAGCCTCGTCAAGCCCTTTGACAAGATAATGGCCTCTCTGATTAACTGCCTCGTCCATTTCCATTCTTAGAAAGCAACAATGCCATTTTTGATAGAAAAGTTAGGACTGAGTTAGTATGTTTTATTTTAAAAATCCTAGATGGATTCATTTTGTTTTGTTTTTAACCAGCATAATCTTAAATCACTGTTAGCCTGTTCTGCTTCAAAGGGCTCACTCAGGCTGCTAAAGCTGCATGCGAGTCCTAAAGGTGGGACATCCATAAGATTCTGTAGACATAAAAGACAAAGCAGGGGGGACTTTTAAATACTGCATTATGACAGAGACATAATAAAGGATTCTTTTTCTACCTTTCTACTGAAGGGAAATTAAGTAGTTCATCTCTTTCCTGAAGGCAAAAATATTGGAATTTATCTCTGATAAATTGTGTGCGCATTCCTGTTTAATGTGGCTTGAATTCAGGCACATTTAAGTTAAGTTCTGCTACTACATCTTAATAGACAATAAAATATCTCAAGTGCTGGGTCAGTTGACATTGTTTGCTCTTGTGGGAATTTTCAGATTGTGATGGGATGTTTGATCATAGATACCACATTTAAAAATCATTGGGGAAATGCTCTTTTTTCCCCCCTAAAGTTGCATAGAAACACTAACTCCTGACAAGATCTTATAAGTATGATTTAATTTTGGTTCCTCACGTTTCTCTAAAGCACAGCTACCTCTGAAAAGCCAAGTTAAGCCTTTTTAAATATAATACAAAGAAATAAACCTCAGAAAGGATGTGGGGCACGTGGAGGCTGCTCCCAGGGCAGGATCCCCAGAAAGGCAAAGTGAGGGGTTCCTAAGTTCCCTGGCCTCAGAGTTCTCCCTAACAACAGCCATCATTTTGAGTTTATAGTAACTCCCATCGTACAGAGAAGTTGACTAACCTACCCAAGGTCACACAGCTTGTAGGTGGCCTGGTTGGGATCTGAGCCCAGCCCCATCAGATCCCAAGGCTTAGGCTTCCCTCTCAATGCTCTGCTGACACCAGACATTTCACTGGGCAAACACTCGCAGATGCCGAGCATGGCACAGACTGCAAAGCTAAGTGGCAACATTACATGATTCTCCAGGATGTGTGGTTTTATTTCTCTCTAAACTCTGATTTTAAAACAACAACAACAACAACCCACCCTTGATACAGCACATTTGTTTGAATGAATGAATGTGCTTTCGAATTATTCCAGAATCAAAGAAATCAAAGCCCAGAAGAATCTTGGGGTTACTGAGGTCATTTCAAGGGAGTGTGGTGTAGTTCCCAGGTTCTGGGTCTTGGGCTGGGCAGGTCCCTTCGAAGAGACCAAGTAAAGATGATTCTTCTATTTCTTTGGAGAGATAATTACACCCTCAAAATGACAGCATTGTTAGAAACCTTTCCCTAATGTTCTGTTTCCATTTTTATTTGCATGATGTGGTGGCTTTTTAAAAATTTTGTTTGGTTCTCTTTTTGTTTTCACTTCTTCTTGCGTAATACCTGGCTCACTGGGCTGCAGTGGAGCATTCACATTTTGCCAGAGGCCTGCTTTCCACACTAAATGTCTGTACTCATCCATTGTCCTTATTCTTGGAATCTCAGTTGTGTGACACCAACGAATCACATCTCTGAAGTAATTCTCCTTCACTAGTTAAAAATCAATGGCTTCTGGAGAGAACTTCGTGTTTCTAAGGAGACCTTGGTGTGCTGGCAATGGATTTACAAGACTAACATTATCGTACATTAATACTAGCTGATATTTACTAAGAGCTTTCTGGACTCCCCTCCTATAAGCATTGCTTGCTCCTTGTGTTCCAGCCATGCTGGCCCTTTTCAGTTCTTCAAAAGTGCCCTCCCACCCCAGGGCCTTTGCAGAGGGGCTTTCCTCTGCCTCCAATATCCCCCTTCCCCAGCCAGGGGCACTATGTACAGCTGTGCAGTTTGGTGCTCAAAGACACTCAGCCGGTGGGCCAGAGGGCACTGAAACCCAGCCCATGCTCTTCCAGCTAAGCCATGCTCAGGGTGTGGGGCCCATCTGCCCTCCGGTAGGGGCTCAAAACCTTAAGGTGAGGTGAGGGGGCTGACACTTCTTCCTCCCGGTTCACTCTTCCTCTTTTTTCCGATTATGGAAAGGCGTTCTTTGATTAGGTTAGGACCCAGTGGAGCTCTGTGTAATTTTCCTTCCTAGTCCTTGGCCCAATTTGGAGATGTAACTCTGTGTGGTTATCTAATGAATAGCCCAATCCTCAACCGGACTGAAGGCTCCTCGAGGGCAGAGACTGGCCTGTGTTTGTTCCTCTTGGTAGTCCCAACGCTTAGGAATTATTCCAGAATCAAAGACATCAAAGCCAGCGAGGACCTTAGAGGTAGGGACACCATTTCTAGTGGGTACGTGGTAAATGTTTGTGGAACGAGCCTCTCTGCCTGGCACAGTGTTCTAAGCACTTTCCATACATTATTTCATTAAATCCTCACAATTTGAGTAACGAGTGATTGTTATCCTTCTTTTAGAATGAAGAAACTGAGGCACAGAGGTGTGAAGTGACTCATTCAAGGTCACTGACCATATCCTGCTGAGAATCTCTTGGCCCAGGAAGCACAGAGAATGGCCTAAGGAGAAGAGAAGGCAGCTCACAAGGTCATTGATGTGGAATTCAGGGTCTCGCAGCTGTGCGTGTTTAATAGAAGAAAACACAGTCATTTGCTTAGAAGAAAAAACTGGGGGGGGGGAGCTGTAATCATAGAAAATGCCCTCTTCGTTAATTCTTACAGTAATAACTTGGCAGGTATTCATTTGTCTGACGTTCCACAGGGAAATCTGATGTCAGGACAGCAGAACAAAGTGGAGTTTGTCACTTGTATCTGAGGGGAGATTTGATGGCGCCTTTCTGTTCTGCTGCAATTTTCCTGCCTTAAGTATATTTTTTTCTACTGATGTCATGAAATCCTCAAAGTAACAGTATTCCTGTTTTGGAATAGCAGTAGGAAAGGAGAACTGCAAATCTTGGGACAACAGGCTGGGCCAGCCCAACAAAGGCCTTTAACCAGTAATGAAACCCAGAATGGCTTTGCATCACAATGAATCTCCAAAAAGCAAAATGAGATTTCTAATAGGCCTTTAAGCAGTAATATGACGCCACCTTTAGTGACATCCCTGTTTTCATGGCTAAATAATGGGGCACTGTCTTGTTCCCAAACCAAGAGTAAGTGTGAGAGAGCCAGTGTAAATCAGGCCAAATGAAAAGGACTTAATCTTCCAAGAGTAGTCCCTGGGAATTATCAATCATTTCAGCAGGCCAGCTTGAAGGGATAGAAGCCACGTCAGGTCCTTTTCTCTTTTTTGGAATCAGTGCAACTGGCTTCAGGTCAAATAAAAATAGAGATGGAGTAGAGGTGACCACTCATCATTCATTGGGGAACTCAGGAGGGGGACAAGGTGCCATGTCAATCAAAGTAGAAGGTAGCAGCAGAGGCTCCTCCCTCAAGGGAGTCCCCAGAGCAGACGGGTTTGCATGTTTTAACAGGCAAAACAGTACCACTGAGTGTGTTTCCAAGATCTGTCTTACTGGTAATGTTCATTTGTCACGTCCTTATCCTTTATCCGGTTTTTTTTTTTAAAGATTTATTTATTTATTTTTAGAGAGCGAGAGCATGAGTGGGAGTGGAAGAGGGAGAGAGAGAATCTCAAGCGGGCTCTGACTCAGGGGTTCATCTCACAAACCTGAGATCACGACCTGAGCGGAAGTCAAGAGTCCGACACTCAACCAACTGCGCCACCCACGTGCCCCACTTTTCTTTTTTTCTTAAATGTGAATCAAATATATTTGAATCATAAGAATTGATGTTATAATTCTGAGAATTTATTTTTCTGATTCTGTGTGTATGCATAAACACACAATTGCTTCCTCCTTTTTGGGTGCAAAGTAAAAGATCTGCAGGACCTAAAGAAGCGGCAGCATGCTTTCAAAATACACAAGGAAATCTGAGAAATTAGTCTTTATGAATTTCTGCATCCAGTTCTAAAACAAGAGGGACCATCCCCAAATGGCACTTAAACAGAATAAAGCAGAAAGGAGAAAAGCTCGCTTTATATTGAAAACTGAATCTTGGAATTCAAATTCTAACCGCTTTTCATTAGGTAAGAGATTAAGTTGTTTTCTTGGAACATGAGAGCAAAATCCTGATGCAAAGCCATTTACAAAATGACACAGGCCTTAAATCAACCATCATTTATAAAGCCTTTCAAGGGCCTAGTATTTGATAACATCTACCCACCATAAACAGCAAAAGAGATTATCCAGTCCCTGCCCTCGGCCTTAAATGGTTTCCCAAACATTCTGGTAGAGGCATCAGTCTTGAGTAATAACCTTCAGATATTTGGAAGAAGTATAATAGAGATTATCTGGAATGGGGTGTCCAGATATACGGTGACCAGCCATTAGGAGAGAGTCTCATAGGACTCTTTTCTATGATGTGAGGAACAGATCTGAAAACCAGTAAGGAAGAGCCAGCTACATTACTCTCCAGCAGCCTTAAAGTGTGTTTAGAAACCATGGTTACTAGGATGTGATCTGGCTTTCGCCCCCTCACTAACTCTACCCTGGGAGACCAACAAGCAGTTGTTACGTCAGCATCAGCTGAATCACCCTCCTAAGTTAAACACAGAATTGACTCCCATTTTACCAGCCCCATCATCGGAATTGGCATATAGGTCTAGTCATCAGAGCTCACCTAATGATTTGAGAAGGCCACGTGCCCACCCTGCAGATAGAACCATCTTGAAAATCAAGGTTGTGATACTTGATGCGTTTTGATAAACATGCCCAGAGTGCTGTGGTATTGAGTCTCTTTTTAATGGATTACATGTTTTCTCCAATGTGACTAAAGGAAAACCTGAAGGAGACCTGCCTCCTTCCCAATCTCCCTCCTCCTGCTCCGGAACCTGAACCTGGGCAGGGGTGGGTGTATGGGAAGGGCAAACCACCTCCCTCTTCACAGCTTCCAAATCTCTTGAAGGAGATCTTAACTGGCTTTGTGTCGTGGATCCCTTTTTACACTGGCAGTTTGGATTTCTTCTCTAAATAATATTTAATAAAATATGAAAGTAAATATTTCAAAGCAAACCAATTATATTGCAATACAGTTTTCAAAGTATTTTTAAAAAACCCAGTTGGCGATATAATAATATATGTGCTTCCAGAATATGCAGTAAGTAAGAAGAGCTAATGGCAGGTCAATTAGCTACTGTTATTTGGAAGAAGTGACAAGAGTAAATGATATTTCAGGATCACTGCAACAACTAGATTGGGATGTGAAAAAATCTGATTGCTATTAGTGATGAAGACACCGGTACTGTGGACACTCCTGAGGTTTGTTGCCCACGTTCATGATTAAAAGTGAGGCTAAATCTCAGTTAGAGGCTAATGAAAATAGAGAGGCAGTTTGTCCACCTTCAAAGTTCAGGGACCCCTGAATCATTGACAATTGTGGCTGGAGCTAGGGAAAGAGGAGGAAGATGAGGTTTACATCTAGGATGAGATTGAGGACTAAGGATTTAAAACTAAATGGGATGAATCCAGTGAAATAAGACCGTCTAAAAACAGAGAGTGACAAGGAACTTATGGAATTTGTCCAAAAAGTTATTTAAAGGGCTGCCTCCCAGATGGAAGGGAGATCCACTGTGCTATGATAGGGCAGTTACTGGGGAAAAGATAAAAAGGAAGTTTCATATTTTTTAAAAAAAGATCTACTTATTTATTTGAGAGAGAGTGCCCGAGCATGCACACCATGGAGGCAGGAGGTGGGGGCAAGGGGAGAGAATCTTCCAACATCAAAATATCCCAAATCCAACCTTTTTTTGCCTCCCACATTCCAAGCTGCCATCATCTGCCTGCCTGCCCTAGGCTCTCCCACTGGCCACTTGTACTGTTGGAGCTGACTTCAGTCAACTCCCCTGCCAGCTGCCAGAGTGATCTTTTTTCATAAAAAGATTTATTTATTTCAGAGAAAGACAATGTGTGTGTGTGTTTGTGTGTGCGCATGTGTGTGTATGTGAGCAGGGGGAGGGGCAGAGGGAGAGGGAGAGAATCTCAACCAGGGTCCCTGCTGAGTGTGGAGTCTGATGTGCAGCTCGATCCCAGGACCCTGAGATCATGATCTGAGACAAAATCAAGAGTTGGACACTCAACCAACTGAGCCACCCAGGCGCCCCCAGACTGATCTTCTTAAAAGATAAATCAGATTCCCTCGATCTTCTGCTCAAAACCCTCCAATAGTTCTCTGTCATGCTCAGAGGGAAAAAAAAGTACCTTTACCATGGTACTTTTCCCATGGTACCCAAAGGCCCACGCAAGTTCGGTACAACCTAGCCTGCCTGTCTGGCTTTATTTCCAACCACTCTCTCGGCCTCCCTCATCTCCTCTTGTCTCACTAGCCAAGTTTGTTCCCATCTCAGGGCCTTCAGAGTAGATGTTCTCCTCACCTGGAACACCTTCTGATCTTTCTTATAGGCTTATAGGCTATAGGCTTATAGACTTCTGTGCAAATATTACCTCCTTAGAGAAGTGTACCTTCCCTGGCTTCTCTAAACAGCAGCAGCCCTCATCCCAGCCCTGGGATGCTCTATCTCTTGTCAAATAAATAAATAAAATCTTAAAAAAAAAAAAAGCATCTGATTCTTGATTTTGGCTCAGGTCATGATCTCAGGGTCATGAGAGCCCATGTCGGTCGGGCTCTGTGCTGGATGTGGAGCCTGCTTGAGATTCTCTCTCTCCCTCTCCATCTGCCCCTCCCCATTCACACACACACTGTCTTAAAAAAAAAAAAGATTAAATAAAGATGTTTTCTTTTTTTTTTAAGATTATTTATTTATTTATTTGACAGAGAGAGACAGCCAGCGAGAGAGGGGACACAAGCAGGGGGAGTGGGAGAGGGAGAAGCAGGCTCCCAGCGGAGGAGCCTGATGTGGGGCTCGATCCCAGAATGCTGGGATCACGCCCTGAGCTGAAGGCAGACAATTAACGACTGAGCCACCCAGGCGCCCCAAAAGATGTTTTCTTTTGACAGTGCATGACAGCACATTTTCTGCTGTGCCATTTAATTATGATCTTTAGCAAAACACACATGCTATTTCCTGTGCCGTTTAGAAGGCACGAGCGTTTTCCTTTCGACTGTTAACTTTCACACAAACACACCATCATATGGCTGGTGCTTGTCCTCAAATGGCATGGTGACACTTTTGTTTTCACCTTAGCTTTTGGTCATAAGATACCTTTCACCGACATGAAAGTATCATGGATTTTTTCCTTTTTCTTTTTCTTTTTCTTTTTTTTTTTTGTCCAAGGGTAGAACTTAGCTGAAAAGACATTTCACCCAAAGCAAGCTTTTCTTTTCAAAAATACAATCTTTGTCTCATTGAAGGTCTCGGCTTTAATGACGTCTTTCATGAGCCTTCTCCCCTGGGGCATGGGACCAGATAGGCAGCAGGGCACTTTTGTTCCTTGTGCTTATTTAGTGATTTATTTTTGCAAATGAATCTGACCAATTCTTTTCAGTCAAAATAAAAAGTGAAACTCTTCTTGTTCTCAATATCATAGCAAATAGTTTCATTGTTTCTGATTGGCTGGTTGAGTCAGGACTCTATACCACAAAGGAGGATGATGCCAGATTCATAAATAGGAGTAAAGCCATCAGGCGATATGATGTAATCCACCACCGTTGAAAGGTAGGGAAGAAAACACCCTCACTGAGCTCTGATTAGAGCATGTGGTAGATTGCGTTATTGGTCCCAATTATTACTCTTCTCCCTGGAAGAGAATCGTGCATCTCTACTCCGCCATATGGCTTGCAGTTTCTGCCTGGGGGTGGTGTCAACTTCCCCATAGCGCTTCTATTTGGCTTGGCCATGGACTCGTGTTGGCCAACGAAATGTGAGCAGAAGAAATGCTTGCCACTGCATGGATTGGCCATTGCTCTTCTCTCTCTGCCATGAGAGTGAGGGAGCAGGCTAGCGGGCTATTCCTTCATCCTGGGTGCCAGAATGAAAAGGGACAAGGAGCAGAGCCAAAAGTGACATGCAGCTAACATAAAATAGGGTGAAGAATAAATGTTTGCCATTGTAAGGCACTGAGATTTGAGGGCTATTTGTTACTGCAACAGAACCTAGAGAAAGCTGACTAATTCAGAATACTGGCAGATAGTAGGGGCAATACCCTGTAGGAGCATGTATAAGTCAGGACTCCTTCATTTGCAAGTAGTAGAAACCTAACTCAAGCTGGCTTAAGCAAAAAATTAAAAATTTTAAAAAAGGCTTAATTAAGAGGGGTAGAGTTGGCTTTAGGCATGCCAAACAGAGAGGCCCAAAACAACGCCATGGAAACCCAGGCTGGCTGCCTCTCGGTTCTGCTGTTACCTGAGGTGCAGCCTCTTCAGGTGGCTGCCCTCCACAGCTCAAGGCTTACAACCCCAAAGCTCCAAATCTAGAGGAAAAGAGAGAAAAACTTTCCTGGTTGCTTCCTGAAAAATCTTGGGGAACAAGTGACTGAACCAATTTGGGGGCAACCATGGTGGTCAGGGGGACTCACTGCTCTGATTGGCCAGACCTGGGTCACACATCCAGCCCAATGCCCCAGGTGGAATCAGCTCCCTGTCCACATGGACTGAGAATGGGAAAGAGGTGATCCTTCCAGTTACAGGCAGTTCTGAACCCAAAGGAGGAAATCAATGCAGAGGGAGGAAAAGCATAAATGTCTACCAGAAGAAGCAAGAAAATGGAATTTTAAAAAGTAGAATAAATACCCTTTAGTTTTGCAATTGTTTTAAGATTTTATTTATTTATTTATCTATCTATTTATTTATTTTTGAGAGAGAGAGAGAAAAAGAGAATGTGAGCACACAAGCAGGGGGAGGGGCAGAGGGAGAGGGAAAGAGAATCCTAAGTAGACTGCCCGATGTAGGGCTTGATCCCACCACCCTGAGATCATGAACTGAAATGAAGAGTCAGACGTTTAACCGACTGAGCCACCCAGGTACCCCTGGTTTTGTAATTGTTTTTAACTCTTCAAGTAACTCTGTAGATGACATGAAAAACTACAAAATAATTTAGAAAAGAAAATAAAAGTTGTGTTCCTGCCCTCTAGAGTGAAACATCCTTTTGAAAGATTTTTAGGTCTAGTGTGATTTAATTCTATGATTATCCTTAATTTTATTTTATTTTATTTTTTAAGATTTTATTTATTTATTTGACAGAGATAGAGACAGCCAGCGAGAGAGGGAACACAAGCAGGGGCAGTGGGAGAGGAAGAAGCAGGCTCATAGCAGAGGAGCCTGATGTGGTCTCGATCCCATAACGCCGGGATCACGCCCTGAGCCGAAGGCAGACGCTTAACCGCTGTGCCACCCAGGCGCCCCTATGATTATCCTTAATTTTAAACATTTCCTTTTCACCGTACAGTTTATTTAACAAATATGTTTGTTTTATATGCAATAAATCTTAATTTCATAAACCTAAGAAAAAATTTTAAGTGTTGTCAATGTCTATATAAAATAACTACATAAAATGCAGTTATTTAAAGAAAAAAGTCACAGAAAAGAAATGAGTAACTGAGAAAGGATGGACAGAGTGAAGAGTATGCTAAATTACAGGGAACCTGTAGGAGAAGGGCCCAGCATTTATGTGAAAAGCGATTGGCCAACCATGCCACCCATGACAAATGATCCTAACCTACCAGCTGTGATGTGACAATATAATGACATCAAGCAACAAAGACAGCTGGGCTTGGTAGAATTTGTCTTACCAAGAACATTAAAATAGAGCCAAATTCACATTTTAGATGGCTCCGCAGGCTGGGAGATGGGGTTCTCTGAGGTGATAAACGCTAACACACACATAATATACAGAGTTGCATCTCCCACAACAGCTGCACTCTGAAATCAGCACATAAGATGAACGTCACATCTATCAAAATTTCCCCTTAGCAAACCTTAAACTACCCAATTAGTGTCACATAGCCAGTGTTCTCCCACTCTGAGGCCTGATCACTCTGAGTACCAGGTGATCTAAGAGGCAGTGGAGCAGATGGATTAACCATTCTTAACGGCACGGACTCCGGAGCCAGGCTGCCTGGGTTCAGTCCCGCCTCGGTGTTTGCTAGCTTGTGACCTTGGGCAGGTAAGTTATCTCTGTGCCTCATTTCTTTCTTTGAAATATGGCTGTCACTGGGACAGCTAGTATTCATGGAATATCTAGTGTTCCCTTATGGATCTCAGCTTCCCTTGCAGTTGGTTTGGGGTCAGGCTCTGTGAGGAGAGGTGAGAAGGTTAAGAATGTTCTAGACTGAGAAGGTGAAGATCTAGGGTGCCTCCTCTTTTCTTTCAAGTGACCTCAAAAATCATATGTTCTAAATAGCTATAAACAAAAGGGCTGCCCAACCTGCATCAGTCTGTTCGAGCAAGAAGTAAGCTGTTATTGGGTATTTCAGTATTGTTTATAACTGCAACCTAGCTTAACATAGCCTGATGAATACAAGGGCGATATAAAATTCTCTACTCTGTAGAGTTGTTACCCAAGTTAAATTAGGTCGTATTCTTCAATTGCTCAGAACAGTACCTGAGTAAACACCATATAAATGCTTGGTTGGCAGGTAGTTATGTAGGTAGACAGACATACAGATGAACAAACAGAAGGAAGGGGTTGCCTTAGAAGCTGCTCATGTTACAAGGGGCGTGTAACACTGGAAACAACTAAGGAAAGAGCTGACTCATGTGCCCTTTTTATGCTTTACCTCCAGAGTGGAATGGCAAGGGGAACTGCTTGAATTTTCAAAAATCTTATTTCTCTCTCTCTCTCTTTCCCCCAAAAGCATACCATTGAATTAGCATAAAGTAAGTACATGCATACTGCAATCCAACTATACACAAAAACTGTCCATGAAGACAGGCACCACATTTATCTGTGTAATATTTCCATGGCACAGAGTAAGTATTTCAATAAACAGTAGCCAACCAGCTTATGAATACGTATGCTCTGTAATTTCAGAGCACATTTCAGCATTCAATAAATATTAGCTGAATGAACAAATAAATAACTCCCTTTAAATAGCTGAAACACAGCTGTTTGCATATGTATCAGTACTGGAAAAATGGTAGCCCATTCATAGTTGGCACCAGAATTCCTCTTAGGTAAAGGATTAGCTTTGTTTAGATGAAAAAACTGAGGCTCAGAGAGATGAAGTCATCTTTGCCCAGAGTCACATAGCTGGATTGGTGAAGCTTGGTCTGGAGGCAGAGATGTGATTCCAGAGCCCAAGTTCCTAACTCCTGTACTTCCACTACTACTTCCTTGTACACCACCCTCGACAGCTCCAGGATTTGACTTGCTGTCATCTTCTCCAACCCATCCCCTACCAGCCTTCTCAGATACTTCATTATTCAAACTGATGACACCTCCAACACCATGGTCTCCAGTCCACATGATTCCATGACCCCCATCTTCCCTTGTGTCAGTCACTCAATAGAATGGCCACATCTCAGAATGAGTTATCCCTGAAGACTGTCATATCTCAATTTTCCAAATTCCCATTCTGATCGTAACCTCCTCTCTCCTTCCATCTTTCCCACTTACTCACATGTATTTATATTTTTAGTCCTTATGCAAGACTAGGATTTGAGAAGGTTACTGGTATCTAGAACAGGGCTTAGCAAACTATAGCCCATGAGCCAAATTTGGCCCATCACCTATTTGCATAAGTAAAATTGTACTGGAATCCAGCCATCCCTGTTTATTCACATACTGTCTATGACTGTTTCCATACTACAATGGTGGAGTTGAAGTAATTGTAACAGAGACCATATGTAGCCTGCAAGGCCTAAGAAATTTACCATGCTCTACAGAAAAAGTATTTATTAAAAGAAAAAATTTTACTGGAGCCATGTTCTTAGGGCAAGCCCAAGGCTCTGATCTTGTTAACCTTCCCTCTCATTGGTGCTGGGGAGAAGTGGGTTTGGCATCAGAGGAGGATGTGAAGGGAGAATGAGGCGGAGGTAAGGGAACTGTTCGTGAGTCATGCACATTCAGAGCCAGGTCTCAGAAAGGGTGACCAAGCCTTCCCCAGCACCATGAAACTTTTTACTTGAGTCCACACCTGCTACTCTCTCCTTGCCCCAGAGCCATTTTCCTTCCATGCCATTCGAGTTTCTCAGCATGATCACATGAAAACTCAGTCTCCCCCTCTGTCTGTCACTCCAGCCACCTCCAGTGGGGAAGAACACCCCTCAGCCCTCCTGGTTGACTGCCAGTCAAGAGCTACCTCCTTGCCCACGGCACATCCATCCCCACGGCACATCTGCATCATTTAATCAAGCAGTCACGAGGAGCTTTGAAAAATCTCATTGTTTCTTTTCCTTTTAATTTTTTGTTATGGAAAATTTCAAAGATATAAAAAAGTAGACAGAAAACAAAAATGAACCCACGTCACCATCAGCCAGCTTCAATTATACTTTTCTGCGTGTCAGTTATTCAATGACGTTCCCCTCCAACCCTGTCCACAGACATCATATCATTTCATATTTCATTCATAAATATTTTAGCATGTTTCTCTAAAAGGTAATAACTTTTTAAAATCATAACTATGAAATGATTATCATACCTTAAATAAAAGAACAATAATTCTTTACATCATCAACTATTTATTAAGTATTCAAATTTCCAATTGCCTCCTAATTTTTCTTTCTTTGAATCATGATCCAAATAAGATCTACCTATTGAAATTTCAAAAACCATATGGATCCCTACCATCCCCATTTTAGTATCTCCAAGTTTGGTACATTTCTTGCCTCCAAGGTAGTGTTTCTCTCTCTTTCTGAAAATTGCTTGTTATATCATTAACAGAATCTTAAAAAACCTAAGATATTATTCTTAGAAAAGTTAACCATGTTTTCCCTTTATTTAAGATTCCCTAGGCCCAGTCTAGACCTTTCACTATATTAGCTTTACTAGTCTTCAACCCTGATTTTACCCAACCATCTGTTTTCTCCACCCACTTTCCAGGGTTGCTGGTGATAATCACATAAGCAGGCTGTTTATATGCACCACAAATTCAGGCCATCAGCTGGGCCATCCCTATTTATCCCTAGTTGATTCCCTATCAATTTCACAATGGCAGCTGCTGCACCCCCACTTTCCCTCCCCCACAGGCCTCCAGAACCTGCCTGGGCCTCCCTCTCAGCAGATGCCTCCACACCTACATGAACAACCAGAATGACAAGATCCACCATGAATTTGCTCAACTTTTCCCCTTCCACCTCACATTTCCTTTCACTTGTAGCTCTGGTGTCAGAGGAAGACATACATCTTCTTATATCTAATATATATGTATACATGTGTAGAGAAGTCTCTGAAAAGAAGTTCACTAAAATGTCAACCATGGTTAGATCTCGGAGGTAGGCTCTTAGGTGATTTGTACCTTTTTCTTTTTGCTTTTGTTTGCTTTTACTTTTTTCTCAAAGCATGTATCATTTTTGCAAAACCCATAATACCATTTCAAAATGTCAGTGATCCCCAAGAAAATGTAGGTGATCCCTATAAGTGAGGGACTTTCAATTTTCCCATATTCTCCATTACCCTTTGAGGTAGGCAGAATAATGGTGCCTAAACATGTCCACGTCATAATTCCTAGAACCTTATGTTACCTTATAATGGCAAAAAGGACTTTGCAGATGTGGTTAAATGAAAGACCTTGAGATGGGGAGAACATTCTGAATTCGCCAGGTGAGCCAATGTAATCATAGGAGTCCTTCACAGTTGAAGAGATAGGAAAAAGAGAGTCAGAGAAATATGACTAAGGACACAGGATCAGAGATAGGCGACGTTGCTGGCTTTGAAGATGGAGGAAGTCACCACCAGCCAATCGGGAAGCCTCCAGAAGCTGCAAAAGGCAAGGAAAGGGGTTCTCCCCTAGAGCTTCCGGAAAGAATGCAGCCCTGCCTACATCTTGATTTTAGCCCAGGGAGACCCGTGTCAGGCTTCTGACCTCTACAACTGTAAAATAATAACTTTGTCAAAGTCACCAAGTTTGTGGTAATTTGTTACAACAGCAACTGAAAACTAATATACTCCTACTCCTTCCCTGCCGGTCTTTCAAATCAACATAAAATCTAAGCGGAAACAATGACTTGCTTTGCATACAACTAGTAGACAAGCCACTGTCACCACTGCCAACCACGTGACTTAGAGTAAGTGCCTCCTTCATTGAATCTCTGGAACCAATTCTGGGGTACTCCAAACTTTAGCTGTGGTCCATCTCAACTCGATCTGAACATCTGACATGGGAACCTTGATTCCAAAATCAACATTTCTCTCCAGACTCCGCTTCTGAGCTTCAGGCCAATGTTCCTAATATGGATGTCCTAGAGGCACCTCAATCTCAATGTGCCTGAGATAGAAATCCTCCTCTTTACCCCTGAGCCTGCTTTTCCATCTAGGTCTCTTTGCTTCTATCATGGGCTTCCCATTTGCCCAGCAAATCTCATCTTTTCAGGTACCTCTTCTCCACCGCCAAGCTCATTCTGTGCCATCCATTTACTCTACCTAAATCCCAGGTACTTTCTTTTCCATCCCTGTTGTCCCAGTTCAGACCCAAGGGCTGTAACCAGGCTTTCCCCAATCTCACATATCCCCTGCATTCTTGGGAGTTATCTTGCCAAAACAGCCTGCTCACATTACACCTCTGCTCCAAATCTTTTTAATATGCTCTCTTGCTTATGGAATAATGCCCAAACTTCATTGATTTTACTGAAAACTAAAATCCACACCTAAATCCCTTCCAGCCTTATCTCCTATCCCAACCCTGTATCTTGGCATGCTCTATGAGCCGGCTATGCTGGTTTCCTGTGCCTGGACCAAGTCCTGCCTTCTCCCTCCTTTCTGACTTTGGCCTTGAGTACCCTTTTCTGCTATATCTCTCTTCCTAAGTCCACAGTGTCCTTTGATGGCAACTGTAGTCACTACTAAGCCACATGATATTACAGGCGGGCCCTGTCCACAATTTCATTTGTAGGTGCATCATTTCGCTGCGTCTTCCTAATTTTACTAACTAAACATTTTACTAACGAGTATATGGAGGCTTACAGAGTGACCTGCTGTGGTGCTTTTAAAATATGTCGTGGTTTGATACTCCTCCCTTCAGAAGGTGGAGCCTAGTCACCCTCCCTTTGAGACTCCCTTAGAGACTCACTTCTAATTAACAGAATGTGCTCAAAGTGCAAGTGTTTGGCTTCCCAGATGGGGTCACAGGGCCTTCCCAGGCCCTCCCTGTAGCTTCCCTCTTGGTCTCGAGTCTCTCATCCTGACAGAGGCATCACCACATTGTAAGGACACTCAGCAGGCCATGGAAAAGCCCATGTGGAGAAAAACTGAGGCCTTCAGCCACCACCATGTCGGGAAGCCAACTTGAAAGTGGCTCCTCCAGCTCAGTCACACCTTCAGAAAACTACAGACCCGGCAACGTCTTGCCCACAGCCAATGAGACCTTGAACCAGAGCCACCCAGCTGAGCTGCACCTGAATTCCTGATCCACGGGAACCGTGAGATAATAAGTATTTATTGTTTCAAGCCCCTAAACGTTGGGGTAATTTGTTACATGGTAATAGAAGCTAAAACACCCAGGGTCATGCGACTAGTAAGCGATAGAATAGAGATTTGAATTCTGGTTTGTCTGTCCCCAGAGCTCACGCTCTTAACCCCAACCCAAAGCTGCCTGAAGTGCTAGTTTCTATTTTGCTTCCCTTAAATAATATTGACAGAGTCTTCCCTCAAAATTCAAACTTCCTCCAATGTGTACCTTTAAGCCCTATTCAAAATGCCCATTTACTGTACCCCCAGCAATCACCATATTTGCCTAAGACCTACCTCACTTTCTTTGCAACTTCTCAGCTCCTTTCAGCTTTAGCACCTACATCTTAGTGCTGTCACTAAGATTAAATGAGATAATGCGTGTAAAAGTGCTTAGCAGAGGGATGACAAAATTATACTATTTATTACCTCAAGTATACTATTTATTACAAGTATCATATAATTATGCTATTTATTTAGACACAGCACTTCTGCTATAGGGATGAGGTCTCAGCTCTGGCTGTTTATTAGAATCACCCAGGAAGCTATTTAAAACAACAACAACAACAACAACAACAACCAAAAACAATAATGCCTATGCTATACCCTGAATTAATAGGTCTCATTTACTAGGTCTTTATGAAGCCAGGCAACAAAAGCTCCCCAGACGACTTTACAGTGCAGCCAGGCTAGAAACCCACTGCATTAGGTCAGAGGTTCTCAACCAGGGGCTACTCTGTTGTCTCCTTGCCCCGTTCAACCCCTCACCCCCCTGACATTTGCTAGTGTCTGCAGATATTCTTGATGGTGATGGCTTTAGGGAGGTGCTATTGGCATCTGGTGGGTGGAGGCCAGAGAATCTGCTGAACATTCCACAAAGCACAGCCCGACCCACATCAGAGAATGATCTGGTGCTAAATATCGATAGTGCTGAGGTTCAAAAAACCTGGATTAGATATTGTTTCCCAGCTCCTACCCTCATTCCTACTTGTCTCTGTGACTCACCTGGTCAAAAATATCTTTGAGAAGGATAGAGCACCTGAGGCCTTGCCTCTCAAAACCGAATCTGGGCACCAACCAGCTTGGCCACTGCCCCAAGTGGGCTGGCTCCAGGCCCGTCGGGAGGGTCTCTGAATGGTCTTGTGCATCCCCATTTCCCTTCAGTGCTTTATTATTTTTTTTTTTAAAGATTTTTTTTAAATTTTTTTTTTATTTATTCGACAGAGATAGAGACAGCCAGCGAGAGAGGGAACACAAGCAGGGGGAGTGGGAGAGGAAGAAGCAGGCTCATAGCAGAGGAGCCTGATGTGGGGCTCGATCCCATAACACCGGGATCACGCCCTGAGCCGAAGGCAGACGCTTAACCGCTGTGCCACCCAGGCGCCCCAAGTGCTTTAACCTGTATTACAACACTCACTACAGGAACTAGAGTCGGCTGGAAACACGTCTCTTTTACCCCCAGAGCTATAGCCATATTTGATTCATCTCGATTTATTCCACAACACCAGGCTCTGTGCATTGCACGTGGTAGGTGTTCAATAAATACTTATTACATCAAATTAGATTAATGTAATTTAAAGTTTTAACATGCTTCTTGGCATCTCTTTGGAAGGTTATGGAAATAGAGTACAAATGCCAGTTAAGGCGAGAGCTCTTGCGTTTCTGTTCTTGTGGAGTTAAAGTGAAATGATCGCTTTGGCTACTTCTCAATGTATTTACATGGGCTGGCGGTGAAAGTTAGCAACCGTTTTAAATTAAGGTATTTGTATAATAAAAGATTAGGGATTTGAGAGGACTCTTTAGAGAAGTTTTCATATCTTTAAGATTCTTTTTCATTGGTTATTAGACGTGGGAAAATGTTTCATTTTCAAGGCAAAGCAACAACTTGGAGAATGATAACTGAAAAAAACCTTGTCTTAGAAAAACATGCAAATCTTCCACTTATTAATCATTTATACTCAGTACATTATGGCCCTTCCATTTTCACAGTGGGCAAAATTAGGCACAGGTTTAGAAGTTAAATAAAAAACCAAGGTTTTCCAATATCATTCTCCTTTCAATGTGTAACTAGTCTCAGATTTTTAAAAAATTGGTAATGGGATGCCTGGCTGGCTCAGTTGGTAGAGCATGGAACTCTGGATCTCGGGCTTATGAGTTCAAGCCCTGTGTTGGGTGTGGAGATTACTTAAATAAAAAAAAATATTCTTAAAAAAAACTGGTAATACCTGGGGTACAATTAATTCTCAAAATTAAGAAAGTCAAGAGTCTATTCAACCTGGCATTCTCAAGAACGGCAATTTAAGCAAAAAAAAATGTGACATTTGAGGGGTAAGGATCTAATTTAAGGTGTTTTGTTCAGTTTAATATGGGGGTTTGCAAGCCTCACTTAATTTTCTAATGCCTCAGTTTTCTGACATTGTTCTTGCAAAGGGCTGGCATGAAAACATTTCAAAGCAACAGGTTAAATATATATCATTTTCTCTAAATTGAGATATTTTCTTTCACCTATGGCTTAAAATAGTGGACCACTGCTTAAATGTCACCTTTCAAGTGAGATCTTTCCTGACAACCCTATGCAAAATTAAGCCCTCTCAACACTCTGTATTCCCCCACCTCTGCTTTATTTTTCCCTATGGCACTTAATTATTTGTTTATTGTCTGTCATCCCCCACTAGGATATAAATTCTATTAAGGCAAGGATTTGGGGCTACTTTGTTCACTGCTTTACCTCCAGAACCTAGAATGATGTTTGGCATATCACAGTACTCAAAAAATATTTATTGTATGAATGAGTGAATTATGTAAATCTAGAAATGAAACATAACACCATCAAAAGCATGAATTAAATATAACTGAATCGATAGGGCTAGATCTCAAAAGCATGAATTTGAATCAAATAAAAGCAAGTTGCAGAATAATGCATAAATTTCTTCATCAGCAAAATAGGGCTGGTAATAGCATTGTTACCAGGATCAAGTTAGTTCATTAGTGTTAAATGCTGAGAACAATGACACAAGCATTCACTAAATATTATTTGCCATCATCATCATAACATTGATGAACAATCACTCACAGCAAATAGTCTACTAATTTTTTAAGATATAATCTAATTTTACATAAACAACCAATTTTAAGAGTTCTGGAAGGGTGCACTAGAGACTAAACTGATTACTTTCATGAGGAGAGAACTCACATTAGAATGATGGTCAAAGACAGTTTTAACTTTATCTGTCATGTTCTAATTTTATTTATTTATTTATTTTTTTTTTTATTTTTTTTATTTTTTAAAGATTTTATTTATTTATTCGACAGAGATAGAGACAGCCAGCGAGNTAGTCTACTAATTTTTTAAGATATAATCTAATTTTACATAAACAACCAATTTTAAGAGTTCTGGAAGGGTGCACTAGAGACTAAACTGATTACTTTCATGAGGAGAGAACTCACATTAGAATGATGGTCAAAGACAGTTTTAACTTTATCTGTCATGTTCTAATTTTAAATGCAGAATTGGTGCATACAATGAAAAATTAATATTTAGAAAAGTTTAGTCATACTTCTTGAGACATAATAACCTTGAGAAGGGGTGGGGAGGGAGGGAGGAAGGAAGGGATAGAAGGAGGAAGGGAGAGAGAATGGAGAGGTGAATTACTTAGGGTAAGAATTTAAAAAAATTTTCGACTTTATTTCTGAAGTGCTTTTTGAATAATCACCACATGGATAGGATGTTCTTAGCCTAGACTGAAAATAACCAGAGACAAGAGCCACAAATATAACTGACCTGGAGTCCTGGGTGGATTATATGAGTTAGTTGGATTGGAGAAAACAATCATTAACACAATCTTAAAATAAGAATAAATTATTTGAGGCCTTGTGTTGGTACTTACTGATGCTTCAGCCACTGCTCCACAAACGGAATGGAGAAAAATTCTGTGAAATCTTCCCCTATCCTCTTTGGATTTTGACTGGTAACGATGGCATATGTTTGATTGACAAGAAAACAATAAGCAAAAGTTCAAGTCAATTGTTGCTATTCTGCTTGCAAATTAACACTATTGAATCCTTAGGGTCACTGAATATTCAAAGACAGGCAAAACTTACTTGTATAACCACTCGGTCAGAAAATCACAGGCAATGAATTTGGTTCTTTTTCTCTAAAGAGAAAAGAGAGAAGAGAGAATTAAATTATACTCTTTGTCCACATGTCTGAGTAGGACAAAGGAAGAGAGGTTAATTGATTCTTTGTGTTAGGTGAAATATGCATGAGTCTTTTATGAGATTTATAAGTATATCAACAAACAGTAACTTGGGGCGATGTGAAGACTTCTAAAGATGTTTCTCTAGTCGTCTTTGGACAAGCATATTTTCTGACAGCAGGGACTAATAAAAGTGCACATAGTAAGAGGCTACTACATGCTTTTGGAATTGTCACAGAGGATTTTATTTAAATCTAGACCTTGAGGAGTGCCTGGGTGGTTAGGCTGGTTAAGCATTTGACTCTTGATTTTGGCTCAGGTCATGATCTCAGGGTTGTGGGATCGAGCCCTGCACTGGGCTCCTCACTCAGTGCGGAACTGGCTTGTGCCTCTACCTCCCCCTCTGGCCCTCCCCCTACTCTCGCTCTCTCTCTAAAATACACAAATAAACAAAATCTTTTTAAAAAAAATCTAGACCTTGATTCTGAATAACGGTATTGATTGCTTTCCTCCAGTCCACTCAAATCCTCAGAACAGCTCTACGTCAGGTCTGGCTACCATCTTCTGATGTGGAAGCCAAGCATGCAGGTGCCATTGGCCAGTGTCACTGACCCGGCCAGTTTTCCACCCAACAGCCACTCTCCACTTCATCCTTATAAACAGAAACCTGGTTGACAAGCAGCCCCCAGGGGGAAAAAAACTGTATTTTCCAGCCTCCTACGTAGCAAGGGATAGCCATGACACAGTTCTGCCCTATGAGATAGAAATGAACAGGTCCTACGGACTTCTGCAAAAGTTCTGCTTTCTTAATTTCTGCTGCCTTTTCTTCCTTGAAGTTTCCTTCTGCTTCTTTCAGCCTGGAACACAGACGTGTGTCTGGAAGTGGAGTAGCACCTTCCAACGATAAGGCTAAAAGCCACATGCTAAGGGTGGTAGAGCAGGGGGTTAGAAAGAGCCTGGGCCATTGATGACTTCCTTAAGCCTCTGTAACAGCTTGGGCCTGACCTACTCTGACCATCTTGATATGTAAGGGGAAATAAATGTCATTTGGTTTTTCAACCAAATTTTCATTACATGCCAGTGAATGCAATCCCTAAGAGATAGATAGATCGCCAGTAAACCACAAGGGAAAGAACATCCTAGAGCACTGGGGGAGAAGGCATGCTAAGAAGGTAATGGGATGGACCACCAGGTACCTTGTCTCCTGGATCCACTGAAAGACCTTGTAACCCAAACAGAACCACTCAACTCCTTTAAGAAAACTGTTAAGGAAACTGGGAGATAGAGGTTTGCAACCTCTCCTTTTAAGATAACAGGAGCTAGGAACCAAGTACATCTAGAGGTGTTGGTTGCCATGTGAAAAGATCCTTCCCAAGAGTGTAGACAACAGAGAATCTCCTGGAAATTCTCTCTTTTCCCCTGCAGGTCTACCCTTCTCTGCCCTGCTCTGTGCCTCAGGAGGCCGATTTTATGGTTCACTTCAACCAGGCTCCCTTACTCACTAGGTAGGTCCAGCTAATGAGAGGTACCAGCAGGAGATCTGAGACAGGGAGGAGAGAAAGGCAGGGTGCTATGGATTGAACCGTGTCCTCCCTGACCCAAATTCATATGTTGAAGTCCTAACTTCCAGTACTTCAGAATGTGACCATATTTGGAAAAAGGATCACTACAAATACAAGTAGTTAAGCCCAGCCATCCCTGAAGGACACAGCAATTCCAAAGAAAATGAATACATTTTGGGTTCTATTGGCAAGGAAGAAGGGAGAGCCTGCTGGCTAGACCACCAATGGCAGATTTCTAATGACACTGTACTAGACCCTGGATCCAGCTATACACGAAGCCCAAATCCTCTGGCTTATGTCCTCAGGTACATGAGCCTATATATATATATATATATATTTTTTTTTTTTATTAA
>NC_048227.1:23829365-23908065 GCF_002007445.2 Ailuropoda melanoleuca
GCTATTCTGCTTGCAAATTAACACTATTGAATCCTTAGGGTCACTGAATATTCAAAGACAGGCAAAACTTACTTGTATAACCACTCGGTCAGAAAATCACAGGCAATGAATTTGGTTCTTTTTCTCTAAAGAGAAAAGAGAGAAGAGAGAATTAAATTATACTCTTTGTCCACATGTCTGAGTAGGACAAAGGAAGAGAGGTTAATTGATTCTTTGTGTTAGGTGAAATATGCATGAGTCTTTTATGAGATTTATAAGTATATCAACAAACAGTAACTTGGGGCGATGTGAAGACTTCTAAAGATGTTTCTCTAGTCGTCTTTGGACAAGCATATTTTCTGACAGCAGGGACTAATAAAAGTGCACATAGTAAGAGGCTACTACATGCTTTTGGAATTGTCACAGAGGATTTTATTTAAATCTAGACCTTGAGGAGTGCCTGGGTGGTTAGGCTGGTTAAGCATTTGACTCTTGATTTTGGCTCAGGTCATGATCTCAGGGTTGTGGGATCGAGCCCTGCATTGGGCTCCTCACTCAGTGCGGAACTGGCTTGTGCCTCTACCTCCCCCTCTGGCCCTCCCCCTACTCTCGCTCTCTCTCTAAAATACACAAATAAACAAAATCTTTTTAAAAAAAATCTAGACCTTGATTCTGAATAACGGTATTGATTGCTTTCCTCCAGTCCACTCAAATCCTCAGAACAGCTCTACGTCAGGTCTGGCTACCATCTTCTGATGTGGAAGCCAAGCATGCAGGTGCCATTGGCCAGTGTCACTGACCCGGCCAGTTTTCCACCCAACAGCCACTCTCCACTTCATCCTTATAAACAGAAACCTGGTTGACAAGCAGCCCCCAGGGGGAAAAAAACTGTATTTTCCAGCCTCCTACGTAGCAAGGGATAGCCATGACACAGTTCTGCCCTATGAGATAGAAATGAACAGGTCCTACGGACTTCTGCAAAAGTTCTGCTTTCTTAATTTCTGCTGCCTTTTCTTCCTTGAAGTTTCCTTCTGCTTCTTTCAGCCTGGAACACAGACGTGTGTCTGGAAGTGGAGTAGCACCTTCCAACGATAAGGCTAAAAGCCACATGCTAAGGGTGGTAGAGCAGGGGGTTAGAAAGAGCCTGGGCCATTGATGACTTCCTTAAGCCTCTGTAACAGCTTGGGCCTGACCTACTCTGACCATCTTGATATGTAAGGGGAAATAAATGTCATTTGGTTTTTCAACCAAATTTTCATTACATGCCAGTGAATGCAATCCCTAAGAGATAGATAGATCGCCAGTAAACCACAAGGGAAAGAACATCCTAGAGCACTGGGGGAGAAGGCATGCTAAGAAGGTAATGGGATGGACCACCAGGTACCTTGTCTCCTGGATCCACTGAAAGACCTTGTAACCCAAACAGAACCACTCAACTCCTTTAAGAAAACTGTTAAGGAAACTGGGAGATAGAGGTTTGCAACCTCTCCTTTTAAGATAACAGGAGCTAGGAACCAAGTACATCTAGAGGTGTTGGTTGCCATGTGAAAAGATCCTTCCCAAGAGTGTAGACAACAGAGAATCTCCTGGAAATTCTCTCTTTTCCCCTGCAGGTCTACCCTTCTCTGCCCTGCTCTGTGCCTCAGGAGGCCGATTTTATGGTTCACTTCAACCAGGCTCCCTTACTCACTAGGTAGGTCCAGCTAATGAGAGGTACCAGCAGGAGATCTGAGACAGGGAGGAGAGAAAGGCAGGGTGCTATGGATTGAACCGTGTCCTCCCTGACCCAAATTCATATGTTGAAGTCCTAACTTCCAGTACTTCAGAATGTGACCATATTTGGAAAAAGGATCACTACAAATACAAGTAGTTAAGCCCAGCCATCCCTGAAGGACACAGCAATTCCAAAGAAAATGAATACATTTTGGGTTCTATTGGCAAGGAAGAAGGGAGAGCCTGCTGGCTAGACCACCAATGGCAGATTTCTAATGACACTGTACTAGACCCTGGATCCAGCTATACACGAAGCCCAAATCCTCTGGCTTATGTCCTCAGGTACATGAGCCTATATATATATATATATATATTTTTTTTTTTTTTTTATTAAGCCAAGTTTGCATTGGGTTGTTTATTGCTTGCAACAGGATGAGTTGTAACTTCTACTCCTTTCTTCTCTAATTCACCCCCATTTGTCCTTCGAGATGCCTCCAGAAAGCCCTTCTGAGCATTCTCACCCTCTAGTCTAGAGTAGACTCCCCACTTCCCCCAGTTCCCTGTGTGCCCCTCTGTCATAACATCTCAGACACAACCATAATGCCATAATGTAACTGCTGGCCCACATGTCTATCTACCCCACTGAACTATAAACTTTCTGAGGACCGGGCATATGTCTCTTTTCTTTCTATTCTCAGTGCTTAATTGAGTGCCTTGCATGGAGTAGGTGATCAGTGGGTGGTGAGTAAATGAACAAATTAATTCACCATTTAACTCTCAAACAGCAAAGCAAGAAAGAACTCATTTACAAGAATTCTGACATTTAAAAATAGGAATTGTTGATATAATTCTGGACCATTTCTCTTCATTTTCTTCTCATAATATTTTATCATGAAAATTTTCCTATTTTTCTTCTTCTTTTCCCCCTTCATCTCAAAATAGCCAACTCAGCTTTATAATCTTAGATAAGGTTGCAAAAGATTGTTGTGAAATTGATTCTCACCAAAAAGTAAAGCACTGCTTAAGATTTTTTACTGAAAGCTTTACTATAGCTGTTAGTAAATAAAATATGGTGGTGTCTGAGTTACTGGAGATTGTTTTCAGTCTTTTACCTTCTTGCTGTTAGTCTTTTATTAAAAAACTGAAATAGTCCCTGCCAGGGTAATAAAAATTAAATGTACTAGCCCATGGAATGGGGTTTTCTAAGCCTGCCTTGCAAGAGTAGGATATCCCTTCAAAAAGCCATCTTCAACCAAAATAATAAAATACTTGTACAACAATGCAAATATGTATCTAGCATGAATTGCGATATAATAATTTAAACAATTCAGCAATTGTAAGACGGCAGTGTCTCTCTCTCCTGTCCTACAAAAGATGCATTGTTCCCTTGGCATTTACCGCACCGTTTGGTGGTAAAGATTCTTTCTACCAAGGGAAGGCAGCTTGACTTACTCTATTAAATAGACTTTTAAAATAGCCAAATGGTCTGATGTATGAAGGTCATGCAGACAGATTTAATCACTTTTGATGCAAAGAAATAAAATGGAAGAAATTGTGTTTTCCTTCTGTTCTGGGCAAGTGTGGACGTGCCGTGCATACTCAGACACATGGAACAGTGGGGATATTGTTCAGCTGTTGTTTAGTTTAAAAATTATCTGCCGGGGAGCTGAAAGAGAGAAGGGAAAGCAAATGAAAAGTTGTGGTGAGTGAAGAGATAAGAGAGGAAGTAATTGAGAGAAAAATTAAGGAGTGAGATTAAGAAAGTGTGGGCACCCAGGGTTTATGTAATGCGGACAAATACACTGAGTTTACGATTTTTAAAGGGTGAGTATGTGCAAGTTTGGGCAAGCAGAGGAAACAGTTAAGACAACCTCAAACAAGGTAAAAAGCAAATTTTAAAAATCCAGAATTAAAAGGAAAAAGACTAAATGTCAAGGGAGAAGGCATCATCATGTCATCATAAAGTTGGCAGCTTACTTTAAAATGCATCCAAAAAACAAGGCAGATGGATAGAGGCATGGACTGATGGATTGGTGGACAGATATGCAACCAAGCAAATAAAGCAAAATGTAATTGCAGAGTCGAGGTGGTAAATATGTGGGTGCTCCTTCTGAAGTTCTTTCAATTGTTCTATATGCTGGAGAAATTTTATACTAAAGTTCAGGAAGGGGTTGCGGGAGGACATCATCATAAAAGACTGAAACCCTAAAGGGAGAAAAGGCAGAAACGGGAGCTCAATCCGGACGGTGTTTTGTCCCAGTGGTCATGTTGGGTATGCGTATAGGAGGCAGACTGGAGGTGCAGACACTGAGGAGAGAACCTTCTAGCGTTGGAAAGGCACTGAATCCGCATCAGGTAATGAATGTAATTCCACCCCAGAAAGGTCAAAAGCACATGCTGTGAGGTTAGTGAATTGAAGTGTGGCTTGCTATGGCATTGTGTTTGTTAAGACTCCTTGGGTTTGCAAGGGATAGAAATATGCTCAGGTTACCTTGGTTACTGGGGTTTTTTTGCAAATCAGTTTAGGATAGATTTTTCTGCAACAAACAAGCCCTGACTCTGAAAAGCTTCTATCATCCATGGTTTATTTCTCACTCATGTTACATGAACATTTTAATCAACTATGGCTCTCTGCTCCACGTTGCCTACTCTGGGACTCAGGCGACGGAGCAGCCTCTCTCTGAAAGATCACTAGTTGTCACGGCAAGTGAAAAGACTATGGTGAACCATGCTTTGACTCTTAGAGCGTGTGTTTGGAAATGACATATGTCACGTCCATACATTGCTTTGACCAAAGCAGTCACATGGTCTCTGTGTTAGGGAGAGCCCACAAACATTTGTGAACACTAATATATTCTATCTGGCACAGGGGGTACTGTAAAGATAGAAGGAGTAGAAGGAAAATGGGAATTCCTCTGACTGGGGGCAGGTCTCAGGGAGAAGTGACCAGTGTCCACAGCTGTTCAGGGCACAAGTCTGGCTAACGATAGTAGCCTCGTCCATCAGTATCTTTGTGGCTGAACGACGGTTCTGGTTCTTTTTTTTTTTTTTTAAGACTTTATTTATTTATTTGACAGAGATAGAGACAGCCAGCGAGAGAGGAAACACAAGCAAGGGGAGTGGGAGAGGAAGAAGCAGGCTCCCAGCAGAGGAACCTGATGTGGGGCTCGATCCCAGAACGCCGGGATCACGCCCTGAGCCGAAGGTAGACACTTAACGACTGAGCCACCCAGGCGCCCCGTCGGTTCTGGTTCTTGATCTACATGGGACTCAGCCCTTTGGCATCGCTACTCCCCAGAAGGAAGAATCTGATTGGGTTGGAAGATGCTACTCAGGATAGCCCACCCCTGTTGGGCAGAGCAATTGTATCAGATCATTTCATAGCCACTTAGCATCCTGGAGTGGCTGCCCACGGGTGTGACACTTATTCTTGGCTCTATCACTTGCAGCCAGGGTAATGGGGACGTGGACAAAGCAGGGACAGAGGTCCAAAGTTAAGGCTGTGCGTATGGCATGCACTTAGAATATCACAGCCTCCTTTCCCACATCGCTGTTCTCCACAGTAAATTTCCACATGCCGGAGACCCCCCAGACATGACAAAAGTGATAAATAACTCATGCTAGAAATGAGTACATACTTAGACTATACCCAGAGGCCAAAATACTTACCACAGCAAACTTCAAACAGAAGTCCAATTTTTCCCCAATGCATTAGAATTTCATTACAGAAAAAGAATACTTCTCAAAAGAACTTAAAAATATGTACTCATAACAAAGTATTGACCAAGACTTCTAGCATGGACCACGTGGTCATTTCTAAAAGTGTTCTTAATTAAAAGGAGTAATTTTTTTTTTAAGACTTTATTTATTTATTTAACAGAGATAGAGACAGCCAGCGAGAGAGGGAGCACAAGCAGGGGGAGTGGGAGAGGAAGAAGCAGGCTCCTAGTGGAGGAGCCTGATGTGGGGCTCGATCCCAGAACACCAGGATCACGCCCTGAGCTGAAGGCAGACACTTAACGACTGCGCCACGCAGGCGCCCCTAAAAGGAGTAATGTTAAAATAATTCTACCACACCTTTCCTGTGAGAATCTATTTTTTCCACTTCCTAGAAAACTTCTTCAAACAAAAGCTGATGGTATTTCTAGTTCCCTTATTAGTCAAGGCCAGGAAATAGTTTCTTCCTTCACTGACCAAAGTCCTTGCACTTTTAAAAAAATATTTGGGTGTTTTACTCAAAAACTAAAAAAACTACAATAAATGACCATTAGGTGGCAAGGACTCTAAGAAGAAATAGAAGATTCTGTTTTACTGAATTATTCATAGTGGCAAATTTTAGTGTCATGAGATCACCAAATGACTTATCAGGAGTTAGAAATAGTTTCCTGATACTAATTTTTGTTTACAATACTCTTCATTGTAATGGAATGTGATGAGCAACCAAAGCAAAAGGGAAAATTTTATGCTACGTGGGATAGGACAGGAAAAGAGGTGGGAAGTCTTATCACCTCTATCCAGACTCTGCATTTAATCCATATTTAAAGCTGAGATAAGCTTTATTTTCAGGCATCATTTTACTCATGCAAAAAATTCCTGATTTCTTTCCAAATTACAGAACGTGCCCTGTTCCAGTTTGGCCCTGTTCAGTAAACATTTACTGAGGACCTACTATGTGCCAAACCTGTGCTGAACACTAGAGATAAAGAAATGAGTAAGCCATGGCCCCGCTGTGGTTATTAATTCAAAGTCCAGCAGCCAATCCCGGCTAGGTAAGTAGCTATGATGAGTAAAGAGGATTAACCCCCTCTCCAGCTCCAGGTGTGAACCCCGATAAGGCAGTCCAGATAATCCCACCCCACCTGCCACCAAGACCTAAACCAATCTAGTCCACATTTATCCTGGCTCAAGGGATTCACTGAATGAAGAATGGGTGCACGATCAATTTCAGACTGATCAGGTATGAGAGGAGATGTGTTGGGGCTTCTGGGGAATAATTTCCTTTGCTTTCTAAATGAGCTTGACTATTCTCTCCTGGTTGCTGTAGTAGGTGGGAGCAAAGCCTAGGTCAGGGGCAGTAGCTGTTTTGCCACTCTGAGGGAAACCAGTCTGATGATAAAACCAACTCTGCAAGAGGCCAACCAGAGTTGCAGAAGAGAACCAACTCCTCGATTACATTACTGAGCTCCTGAATCAAACCAATCCTAAAATCTTCCTTCTCTACCTCAGAACTGTCTAGTTTCCTGAACCAATGACTCCCCTCCATTATTTAAGCCAGTTTTCTGCTATTTGCAGCATAATGAGTCCTAGCCAAGGTAGCTGCCCAGTACCCCTTCTGCCTTCTTTTGGTAACTGCACTCTGAGTTTCTTTTGGGGATCTACCCTTCCCCAATTCTAAAGCTATGTGCATTGGGTTAAGGATCCTTCCTTTTGCCCAACAGCCCACTGCCCACTAAATTCCACTAGTTCCAAGGATTGACTCCAAAGTAGGTAACTGATCTGAGTCAGTTCAATTAGATACTCTGGAAGAGACTTTCTCTTTCTCGGGTACACTTGAGCCTATGAGACATAGGCTGGTGTCATGGGTGGGGACCGTTTGAGGGTAAAGCCAAGCCAGAGGAAACAAAATCAAGAGATGGAGAGGGAACCAAGTCATGAAGGTATCATCTGGGCCCTCAGATCAAGCTGTGGAAGATCTCCCCATGGGAGAACATGTACATAAACAAACAAACAAAAAATCTTTTTCACTAAAGTGAGTTTGAATGGGGTCTTCTGTCATTTTGAGGGACTGGCCCTCAGAGTTAACTAGCAGATATGGGACTGGTTATTCTGCATACTTAACACATCCAGCTAAAACAAACTCTTTGGACTTCATACTACTTTTTACTGCTAACAATATCAACCGTTTATCAAAAACTGCTTATAGCAAAAATTATTAACCTTACTGAGTGCCCAAAATATTTTCAGAGATGCACTGGAAAGAATTCCCAAGTGAAGTTTACAACATAGCCACTAAACCAGCTCTGTTCAATGTATCAGTCCAATTAAGTTCTCATTCAGTTCTGATCTCCCATGTTCCAATTAAGCCAATCCAAAGGCATGGCTCGATGTCAGGGGATCACCAAGAACATCGAGCCAACTGTAATGTCTAATCTTTATGATGATATTTATGTGCCTCAAACTTAATTTGCTCCAGTGGAATACAGCCCATTCATGACAGAACAAGAATGGTATTGTGGCCTTTTAATCAACCTTCAGTCTTAAGAAAAATGCTGAAGTTCTATGTTAACAATTGCACAGTTGATTTCCTGCCTTAAGACCTCTTCGCCCTTCCAAATAACATAGACTGTGGGCAGCCCAGGGATCCCAGGGAAGGCAGCTGTAACTATAAATAGAAGACCAGGGAGGTCAATGTCAACAAAGATTCCACAAGGAACTAGAAAGTCTTCATGAAAACTCTACCCCTACGAAAACTCCTGTCTCAGGATCAAAATTATTTGCAACCTAGCTTCACAGACATGCCTCCAAGAGATCAAGGGGTCTGGAGCACTCTCTTCAAGGTCTGCCCTCTGCTCATAGAAAATGGAAAAAATGGTCAAGGCCTGTGCAAAAGGAAGCTTCTGGCAGAGGCTCTGATGATCCATCTCACTATTCCTGCCTGAAACAGGATTTATTCTTTTTTTTTTTTTTCTTCACCATCAGCCTGGACCCCTGTTTTCTCCGTTTTCTCCCTTGCTACCAGCTGCCTCTCTTCCTGAATCCTTCTTTTAAGCACAATCCTGAATGATAATGGTTACCCTTTACTGAACACTCACCCTGTGCTAAGTGCCACACACACAACTTCTTACTCAATCCTCTCAAAAGCCCTGGTGAGGTGGGTACTATGATTATCACCTTCCCCACTTAACAGATAAGAAAACTGAGACTCATGGTTTAAGGAATCTTCCCAGGGGCCCAGAGCTAGCAAAGGTTGGAGGGGGAGACTCAAGCCCACCTGTGTGACTCCAGCACCCCTACCTACCCTTCATCACTGTATTCTGTCAGAGCCCTCCACATATCTGAGTCTAATCTCCCACCAGTCTCTAACTTCCCACAGGGCCTGTCTCAACCCACCTCTTCCTTACCTACTGCCCTCAGGTTTAGTTTTCCATTCCAGGACGAAGGGACCTTTCTCCAATTTAATTTTGTTCTTATGTTATTGCTACTTTTCACTGTAGCTGTGCCAGTCACTGAGCTAAACACTTTAAATGTGTTATCTTATTTAATTCCGATAAACTCTCTTACTACTACTAACAATTACCATCATTATTACTTCCATTTTATGGAGGAGGAAACTGAGGCTTAGGAAGATTAAAATTAAAAGGTCCCAATGCTAGCAATGTCCAAAGTCGCTTATCTAGAAAGAGGTAGAACTGGGCCCTAAATACAGGCGAGCATAGCTGCAAACTCTATGCTTATTCATGAAGCTTCCCTTCCTACCTTCCACATAAAAGCAGCAGCTAACCATAAAAATTTGTGTAGTTCCAGGTGTTCAGAACAGGGGTTGGCAAACTTTTTCTTAAAGGGCCAGGTGTAAGTATTAGACTTGTATCACAACTACTTTACTTGGCTCTAGTGAAAAAGTACAAAAGTGCGCTTTTAGTGCAAAAGTGGCCATAGACAATCTGTAAAGGAGTGGGTGGGGCTGCGTTCTAATAAAACTTCATTTACAAAAACAGGCAGCTGGCCGCATAAGCCGTGTTTGGAGACCTCTGCTTTAGAACATTGTCAATCACTGATAGATGATCTTCTGTGCAGAAGTACAGAAAAATCCACAGTACTTGATTCTGGACACAGAAATGTGATTTTTAAGAAAGCTGTTTCACCTATTTCCTGGATAACCCTTTTATTATTCTAAGGGATTGAGTTTAAACATCTGTTGGATCTGTTATTAGTTTATGACTTGGGTTTTCTGGTTCCTCAAAAGTAGCAGGAGAAATTGCAGCTCTCTCAACAACCAAGAGTGTCAATGACTTATTTTAAGGCAGGTTCTTTTAAAAAAGAATCAACTGAGCCTATTTTCATCTTTTTTTTTTTTTTAATGGCTTCCAATCCTTTAGACATTAACTCTCAAGAGAAGTTTGGGATACTTGCAGTCTTTCTTTCTTTTTTTGGTCACTGTGGCTGTGATTCTAGTAGCTTCTTCAGCCTTGGAGGGCTCTTAATAGTGCATTCTCAGATTCTGAGCTCACCATATTATTTTCAAGAGTTATGTTTAGATTTTTACAAATATATATTATGTTTAAAAGGCACTAGTATTTTTAGAACAATGAGGAAAGTCCACACTTGGCCATCTATAATACCCAGATATTAGTAACAAGCATGCCACCTTCCATTTATTCAAGCAACAACTGGTCACCCTGTAGGGATCCTGGGGAGTAATATTGCTGTTGCAGATTCAGTATTTCCCAGGCATCGTGTTAATTGTGTTCACAATAGTTAATGTGTATTGAGTGTTTTCTCTGTGTCAGGCACTCTTAAATTTTACTTAACTCGTTTATCCTCACAACAGCTACACATCATCATCGTCACTATTATTCCCATTTTACAGATTAGGAAACAGGGACACAGAAAGGTTAAATACCTTGCCCAAAGTCCCTTACTCATAGATGGAAGGGTATGAATTTGAACCTGGTTGGATTCTGGAGCTTGCTCTTTCACATGTTACCTTATTTAGCCCTCTCAATAAACCCACATGTGCTTTACAAATGAGGAGAGGAGAGTTGCAGACAAGTAACTTCCCTGAAGCACTAGGCTAGAGCCAGAAGTCAAATCTGCCACCTGCTGTCAGATCCATACTATTTCTAATACAGCGTATGAAGTAAATTACGAAAAGGGCCATCATTGGGGTGCCTGGGTGGCTCAGTCGTTAAGTGTCTGCCTTTGGCTCAGGTCATGATCCCAGGGTCCTGGGATCAAGCCCCACATCGGGCTCCCTGCTCCGCTGGGAGCCTGCCTCTTCCTCTCCTACTCCCCGTGCTTGTGTTCCCTCTCTCGCTGGCTGTCTCTCTCTCCATCAAATAAAAAAAATCTTAAAAAAAAAAAAAAAGAGGGGGCCATCATTCTTTACCCCTCCCTGGATCTACAACCTTTGTGATGTAGCTTTATAGTTCTTCCCACCAAGAGGTGGAGTCTACTTCCTTACTCTTTGAATCTGAGCTGGTCTTGTGACTTGCTTTGGCCAATATAATGCCATGGAAGTAGCAATGTGCCAGTTCCAAGCCTCAGGCTCAGGAGGCCTTGAGAACTTCTCCTTGAATCCATATACTCCTGCCCAACTACCATGTGAACAATCCAGGGTTCATCTGATGGAAGCTGAGAGACCAAGTTGAACAGAGATGATGCATTCCAGCTAAAGATATCCTAGACCAGTCAGTACCCAGCCTGCCTGGTAGTTACCCAAAGACATGTGAACAAGCCCAGCCAAGGCCAGAAGAACGTTCCAGCTGAGCCCAACCCAAATTGCTGCCTTGAAGGAGAGGGAACTAAATAAATTGTTGTTTTAAGTCACTAACTTTTGAGGTCTTTGTTACATAGCAAAAGTTAACTGATGCCATGTATAATAAGTGAAATGGAATTTATGGCCAAATGGTAATGTTCTCCCTATTCAGCAGCCAGTCAAGACTGCTACCACAGCCACCGGGCACAAAGCCATGCCCCTGAAAGCCAGAGGACAAAGCTTCAGAGCAGAAAAGGAAAATCCTGTCGCAAAGCCACTGCCCCTTATTTTGTAAGACAACCATGAGGTCACCCTCAGGTCAGAGCCTGTTGACTTTCTTTTTAAAGCCTTGTCTTTTGAGGATGACTTTGATTTTTAGAAACAAAAGCAACTCCTAGCCAAGTTTGGGAATGAAGTGATCAATGCTGCCATTGTTAAAAAGAAGAAAGAAAAGAAACATGACTATACAGTTATAATAAGATTTTCTTGCATGGTTTACAAACTGGATCTGACAGCAATTCCAAGAGCCTCAAAGGGGAAGTATTTTCAACACTAACAGTCTTACTGACATACAGCTGTCCCCCCTTATCCACAGGGGGTGGGTTCCAAGACCCCAGTGGATGCCTGAAACTGTGGATAGTACTGAACTCTGTATGTACTATGTTTTTCCTATATGCACATACCCTGGATAAATTTAATTTATAAATTAGGCACAGTAAGACAAAAACAATTATAGCAATATGCTGAAATAAAAGTCATGTGAATGTGATCTCTCTCTCTCTGAATATCTCGTTGTCCTGTACTCACCCTTCTTCCTCTAGTGATGATGTGAGATGATAAAATGTCTGCGTTACAAGATGAAATGGGGTGAATGAGGTAGTAGTGTTAGGCTACTACTGACCTTCTGATGGCCATTAGAAGGAGCATCACCTGCTTCTGGAACACACGTGACCACAGGTCACTGAAACCTCAGCTTAGGGGGCACCGCTACAGTAAGACTAAGTGCCTGGCTCAGAAGCCAGACTCCTGGGCTCAAACCCTGGCTCTTCTTCTTAGTGGTCTTGTGAATGGGGATACTTCCTGAGCCTCCGTTTCCTCATCCACAAAATGGGGACAATAAAACCACCCATTCCAATGGTTGCTGTGATGATTAAATAAGATCGCAATGTGAAATAATGCCTGGCATATAGGAAATACTCTATAATGATTGCCATCAATCACCACTGATTAATCACTTAGAAGGTAACTGGTAATGGTAGATGATTAAGAAATAGCCCTTGGGGCGCCTGGGTGGCACAGCGGCTAAGCGTCTGCCTTCAGCTCAGGGCGTGATCCCGGCGTTGTGGGATCGAGCCCCACATCAGGCTCCTCCGCTATGAGCCTGCTTCTTCCTTTCCCACTCCCCCTGCTTGTGTTCCCTCTCTTGCTGGCTGTCTCTCTGTAGAATAAATAAATAAAATCTTTAAAAAAAAAAAAGAAATAGCCCTTAACTTGGAGCCATATTTCATATTTAGGTACTAACTTCCAAAATGTGAAATTGGGATCTGCTGTCTGGACCCACTACAATGCTATAATAGTCAATCAAACTTAACAAAGTCAGGTAAAAACCCAGTTTCCTCTACTCAGAATCTACCCAAGAGAAATGAAAAAACATGTCCATGTAATACTTATATGCAAATGTTCATAGCAGCGTTATTCATAATAGCCAAAAAGGGGAAACAACCCAAAACAAAATGTGGTATATCCGTACCACTGAATATTATTCAGCAATAAAGATGAAGTACTGATATATGTTACAACGTAGATGAGCCTCACAAACACTGTACTACATGAAATAAGCCTGATGCAAAAGACCATATATTATGTGATTCTAGTTATAAGAAATGTCGAGAAAAGATAAATCTGTGGAGATAAAAAGTAGGTTGGCTGTTGCCTGGGGGTAGGGGTGGAAATGAAGAGTGACCAGAAATAGTCACTAGAGATTTTGGGGGGTTTATAAAATTAGATTGTGGTAATGGCCGCGCAACTCTGCAAATCTGCTCCAGTTAAAATGAGTGGATTTTTAAAAAATCACTTTTTAAAATTGTGGTAAAATACACATAATATTTACCATCCTAACAATTTTTTAGTGTATAGTTCAGATGTGTTAAACACATTCACATTGTTATGTAACCCAACTCCAGAATTCCTCTCATCTTGCAAAACTGAAACTCTACCCATTAAACAACTTCCCATTTCCTCCTCCCCACTGCCCCTGGCAACCATATTCCTCTTTCTGTCTCTGCGAATTTGACCACTCTAGGTACCTCATGTAAGTGGAATCACGTATAAATCATACGTTGTAGTTCAACTGATGTTGTTTTTTTGTGACTGGCTTATTATGTACCTTATGTCCACAAGTACGTTCATGTGGTAGCACATGACAAGAAGAGTTCCTTCCTTTTAAAGGCTGAATAATATTCCATTGTATGGATATACCACATTTTGTTTATCCATTCATCCATGATGGACACTTGGGTAAAACAAATGGACTTTATGGTATGTAAATTATAGTTCAATAAAGCTGGTTTTTTTTTTTTTAGATTTTATATATTTATTTGAGAGAGAGAGAGCAGAGAGAGAGAGAGAGCACAGATGGTGGTGGAGGGGTAGAGGGAGAAGGAGAAGCAGGCTCCCCGCCAAGCAGGGATCCCAACTCGGGGCTCGATCCCAGGACCCTGGAGTCATGAACTGAGCTGAAGGCAGACACTTAATGGACTGAGCCACCCAGGTGCCCCAATAAAGCTGGTTTTCTTTTAAAGTTTTATTTATACATATTCCTGCTAATGGACTTCAAGGTCATTTCCATTTCTTTGTATTTCAACCAATGTTGCATTTAATGTTCTTCTTCAGAGGTTCTTGTTACAAAGACTGAGAGTTTTTGCAGCCATAGTACAGACTTAAAAGGGAAATTTTTAGGTCACAGAGTGTATTTTCAATTTTACTAGATTTTGCCAAATTTTTCTCCAGGAGGGTGGTACCAATTATATAGCAGAACATGACAGTTCCAGGGCGCCTGGGTGGCTCAGTCGATTAAGCGGCTGCCTTTGGCTCAGGTCATGATTTCAGGGTTCTGGGATCGAGCCCCACATTAGGCTTCCTGCTCAGCATATAGTATGCTTCTCCCTCTCCCTCTGTACTCTCTCTCTTGCTCTCTCTCAAGTAAATAAATACAATCTTAAAAAAAAAAAAAAGAACAGGACAGGACAGTTCCTCTCCACAGCTTCCTCCATTGCTCATATTGCCAAACTTTTACATGTTTGCTGATCTGTGGCACTGAGTATCTTGATTTGGCTCTCTGGGTCTCCCCTTCTGTGAACTTCCTGATCATATACTTTATCTATTTTTCTACTTCATTGTTCTGCTGTGTTGTTCTCTTTTTATCTTACTGATCTATAGGAATTCTTTGTAGTCTGAATGCTAACTTGTTCTATATATTGTAAGTATGTAGGACAGGTTAGTGGATAAAGGTCAAGTCAACTAAAGGCAGAGATCAATAGGAGCTGGAAAGTGCCTGGAGCAGAAAATTAACAGGATTTGGGGGCCTGAGATCAGGGCCCCTGTGGTAGTCATTGTTGTCATCCTGCATGTGCTTAAAATAGAGCCTAAGAATAAGAATTATAGCAAGCTATTTATTGAGCACGTGCTATAAGCCAGGTGCAGTGCTAAGCAATTACCCACATGATCTAGCCTGACGCTCAGAATGAGCCGGTGAGGTAGATATTATTGTCCCTCTTCCATGTATGAGAAAACAGGGGCTCAGTGACATGAAGTTATTCATGTAAGCAGCTCAGCTGAGATTTTAACCCAGCTCTACCTGCTTTTAACATCTTGCTCTTAAAAGTGTTAAAAATGTATTGTTTGGCATGCTGTATTTTATCTTTTTAAAAATTAGTTGTCACTAGTTAAAAGTTAGGACAATTCATGGTAAAATCCGGATTGGGGGCTTTTATCAAAAAGTCAGGAGATATGGTCCCACTGATCCCATGTTCCAGCATGGTGACCATCAGTAGGAAATGAGGAGCACAGCAGCTGCCCCTATAATGCATAAGCTTGCTTGGTGGCCACAGTCCCCACTACTGCCTGGTGTCCCCTGTTATTCCAGGCCTCTTTCAGCGCCCACCTGGCCCTGCAGCCCTTTGAATGTTTTCCTCTTAAGATAAACAGTGTTGAGACACCTGGGTGGCTCAGTTGGTTGAGTGTCCAACTCTTGGTTTCCATTCAGTTCATGATCTCATGCGTCATGGGATGGAGCCCCACACTGGCATCTGTGCTCAGTGGGGAGTCTGCTTGAAGATTCTCTCCCTCTGCCCCTTCCCCTACTCATGCACGTGCTCTCTCTCTCCCCCCCAAATTAAACAAATAACTCTCAAAAAAAAAAAAAGACAAAACAGGGTTGATACACAGGATGTGGCTGAATAATGGCCCCTCAAAAATGTCTGCATCCTAGCCCCCAGCTCCTGTGGAAATGTTACCTTACACGGCAAAAGAACCTTGTAAATGTGATTAAAGATCCTGAAATGGAGAGGTTATCCAGGTGGGCCCAATGTAATCACAAGAGTGGCAAAAGAAGATGTGATGATGGAAGCAGGAGTCCAAGTGACACTGTTGTTGGCTGTGAAGACAGAAGATGGCCTCAAGGTAAGGAATGAAGGTGGCCTCCAGAAGGAACAGTCCTGCAGACCCATTTTAGACTTCTGAACCAGAGTTGTTCTATGCCCTGCAATGGATAGGATAGTCCTTCACAAAAAGAAACTATTTTGCGTCCTAAATATTTTCAAATATCCCACTGAATATTTACTAGATTAAAAAACTGGTTTATAATCATCTGAGCCTAGAACCTAATTCCATTTACCATACAAATGCAGGCGGGGTTTGTTTGTTTCTTTTGTGATTTCGGTATATATTGATTTTTCCAGGAAAGCAACTACCATGTATACCAAGAGAAAACTGTACTTTGTTTTATTCAGAATCTAAGAGTTTCTCACCATTTCAGAAAAATCCTGCCACCATGGGCAACATCACCTACAGTATGTGAGTGACTGATGCATCATGTGTGATTCAGTCTGCGTATTCGTGGTGATTCTACATATACGTGCAAACAAGTAACAGCTCATATCTTCTAGTGTAGTTTTCTCTGAGCTTTAAAAAAAAGCGGCACAGCGGTTAAGCGTCTGCCTTCGGCTCAGGGTGTGATCCCGGCGTTATGGGATTGAGCCCCACATCAGGCTCCTCTGCTGTGAGCCTGCTTCTTCCTCTCCCACTCCCCCTGCTTGTGTTTCCTCTCTCGCTGGCTGTCTCTATGTCTGTCGAATAAATAAATAAAATCTTAAATAAAATAAATAAATAAATAAACAAATAATTAAATATTACTTATGTTGTGAATGGTTTTCATTTTATTTCTCTTCAATGGTATAGCCCATTATATAAACAGCCACTATATCTATTTGAAATTACTACACAGATAGATGCTATAGATTATGATGCTAACGGGCACCTAATTAATCATGCCCTGCAGGTCCACGCCCCTTTGGGATGTGACCCTGCTACTTCTTCTAGAGGGAGTCTGTATCTCACCTATGAGCTGCTTTGTGAATTGCTTTGACCAATGGAATGTGGTGGAAGGGATGCTGTTGGAGTTGCAGAGCCTTGGCCTTACACTTCTGCCTTTGCCCTCTTGGAATGCTGCCCTGAAACCACCAGGCTGCAAAGGAGCAGGGCTAGTCTACCAGAGGATGAGAGACATGTGGAGGAGAACTAAAGTGCCTAGCCGACACCAGCACCCAGGCCCCAACCCCGTGCATGAGGCCAGCTGGGCCTCCCAGCCCTGCCCAGTCACCTGCTGCAAGCAGTCACCTGAGTGAGTTGAGGTGACACCAAGAGAACAGGCAGCCCATAGAAATAATAAATTATTGTTTTAAGCCATGAAGTTTCCAGGTCGTTTATGACACAACACAGCAATTAGGTAACTGATAAATAGGTAATAAATATTATCTAAGCATTTCCTTTCAGGACATGAAGAGGGCTCTATAAAATGTGACAAGGGGGCACTGGGCCAAATAGGGTAGAGAACCACTGCACCACTCCGATGAGTTCCCACTGCTCCTAAAATAAAACTCACACTCTCTACTGGCCTAGATGATGTGGCTGCTACACAGCGACCTTGCCCACTTCACCTCCCATTTCACTCACTTGCTCTGCTCCTTCCATACTGGCTTCCTTTTTGTCCCTGGAATAGATGACTGAATTTGGCAGTACTGGGTCATTAGGAAAACTTAAGAGGAGTTGTACCAGAGGATTTCAGTGCCAAAGTGCCACAAGTTAAAGACAGAACAAATTGTAAAAAGATGGAGCTGAGTGATTTTCTCAGTGTGTCAGTGAAAATGAAAAAGAAAGAAAATCACCTAGATGGGGGAGCAAAGTCAAATATATGGGTTTGAAAATGTTATTTATTTATAACTTCTATTTTTTATAATTATGAAAGTAATTCACACTTACTTTCAAATATTCACAAAATTGTCAAAAATTACCAAAACACTTTGGAGCAAAGGCCTCCAAATTTTCATCTCTCCCCCAGCTTATATGTGACTTTTTGCTTATTGGCTAACAGATTTAGATAGTATCATCTACATTCATTTACCTTTGGTTTGGTCTATGTACCGCATATGGCAATATACACACAGGAAATTACTGTACAGTATCTACTGTCAATTCACAGATGTACTTCCACCAACTATTTGTACAGAGTAATCATTTCCCATTCTTTATCTGTCACAGAGTATGTTTGTTTAACACAATATAAAATATTGCTAGCACCCAGCTAATTTCACAGCAAAACTAAAAAGCCCATTGGCTTTCTTTATAGATGGTCACTTTGGTGCCTTACAGATGTCCCCTACATCTCTGTGACCTTTCTTTTTTTTTTTTTTTAAAGATTTTATTTATTCATTTTAGAGAGAGAGAGAGGACATGTGCACACATGAGTGTGGGGGGGACAGAGGGCGAGGGAGAAGCAGACTCATCACTCAGCAGGGAGCCTGATGTGGGGCTTGATCCCAGGACCCTGAGTTCATGACCTGAGCCAAAGGCAGGTAATTAACCAACTGTGCCACCAAGGCACCCCTTCTCTGTGGCCTTTTTATATGTAGTTGAAAACAACTATCTGGGAAAGGATTAAATAAGTCTATTTCACTTGTTAAATTCATCTCAGGAAATGAACAGAGTCTTCATCTAATCTTAAGGCTGAGATAATTCATGGAAATCATTCACCTACGGTTTAGTTTCCCAATTGTAACCTTCTCCAAAAATTAAGGATGAAAGAAATATCTGCTTGTTAAATGAGCTGAATTTTATTCTGAGCATTAAAAAGATTAAAATATCTAATGATGAACAAACCATTTGATTAGGGTCTTTATGAAATTCACCAGAGATCCATTCATAATATTTAAAATGACATGTATAAAGAAACTGAATTATGAATTAATCAAAATCAAAATCATCAAGCTTACACAGCTTGAGTCAGGTTGGAAACGAAGTCAGCCTGATTCTGGAGGCTGGGTTCTGAACCACTGGACCATTTACCATAGACTGCCTCATTCGTGTGTGTGTGTGTGTGTGTGTGTGTGTGTGTGTGTGTGTGTGTGTCTAATTGGCCAAGTGCTCTATGGCATAGGAATTAGGTGCTGCTCATTGTTCTCTTCGCCCTCTCTTCTGTTTTATTCCCTCCAGTTTTCCTTGGAGTGTCACAGTACTCACGGGACAATCTAAATAAAGGATTCTGTCCCATGAGGCCTGCATAAGGGCCTGGTCTGGGTGACTGCTCCAGATCTGCCCCGATTCACACTCCTTTTCTCCACAGCTTCCAGACCTATCTTTTGTATCAGAATGTGGCCCATGCTTTTGGCAAGCCATTGGACCGACCACCAGCTGAGGTGGTGTCAACCTCCTAGACTCAGGAAGCAGAGCACTGCTCGGCTTGAATCTTGGCTCTACCACTCAACTAGCTGTTCCCTTGAGCTTGTTGGTTAACCTTGGTGCTGCAGGGTCCTCATCTGTAAGACGGAAATAAGAGCATCCACATCGGAGAGTTGCTGGGAAGATGAAATGAGTTTCTGCAGATCAAACACTTAGAACAGTGTCTGGAACAAAGTAAGGGCCCTAAAGTGCTAGAAACTACTATTCTTCAATTCTAGTTTCTTGCTCAACTCTCTGGCTCTCCAACTACTAGGAGAGCCCTTTAATTTTAGAGGACTGGCTCCTTACTCAGCTCTAGCTCTAGGGGAAGCCACCCTATGGTCTACCCTCCTCCGGAGGCAGTAAATTGAGACACTGCAGGTATAGTTAGTAAATTAGCTCTTGGGTGTAACAGCTAGGGCAAACGGACAAGCGCTCCCATAACTTAACTGCTATCTTAAAAGTTGGTCCTGATTTTTGAGGAACCATATTCCTTCACCCAACAAATATTTAGTGGGTCTCTACCACGTCCCAGGCGCTGCTGGAGCTGCATCATAGAACAAAACAGAAAATAACGAAAGCAAGGAAACCTAACTATAAGTCAGCATTTTAAGGGCAAAATACAAATCAGCAATTATTTCTTGAGTAACCTCACATAAACGCTGTTTCAAGATATAATTTGAATGGCCCCAATAAACAATGAATTATGCTGCTATTTAAGAGTCATTTGGATGCGAGTTCAGTTGTGGGTGACGGATAAGAATGCTCCAGTTATGTAATTTTGGCTGGAGGCTGGTTATCATTCAGTTTAAGCATCTATTCCCACTGACAGGATGTGAGGAACAGCTGAATTGAGAAAATGCAAATCTGTTGTGCAGATCTGGATAAGAGGAGCTCCACTCGGGTCTGACAAATGTTGCTGTAATTTTCAAGCCTTCAAAAATAACCCACAAAAGACTACATGACCAGGGGGTGAGAAAGGAGGGAATTAGATTTAATTAAGAAATCCTAAATCAGGAAATGAAAGAAGTTAATGGTAATCCACCCATCTTGCATATTTGTAGTATTCAAATTACTGAGCTTCTGGGCAAAGCCTGAGGGAAGGCAGGGTAGGATGCTAACCTTCCTTGGTGCCAGTGAACCTCATTAAATACTTCCCCTCATCCTCCTGGTAACAGGAGCACCTCTGCCTCCCCCCACCCTTTTTTTTCTGCCATCCCTTCAATAGGGGAGGAACCAGGCTCACAGATCACTTAGGGTCCCGCTGCAAGGAAGCAGTTGAGCAGGATTTTGGACTCCAGTGTGTCTGGCTGTCCTGAAAGTTTATCCATTTTTGCAAGCTAACAGTTTTAAGAACCTACATTTTCTACATTCCTTGATTGCTCATTACAACATTTAAACTTTAATGCTCCATTCAAACACCCTGGAGCATTTGATGTTTAGACTGGTTTCATTTAGTCCCAGAGGCAGATCATCTGCAGGATGTCAAAGATGAAATATGAGTTGGCACAAAGATGCTCATTAATCTCTAACACAAATAGAAATTTCTCTGATTCTTTAAAAGCGTTTTATCATTGCCCGAAGGCTGGAAACTGTTTCTAGCCCCCTCATTACAAAATTATTTATGGGCAAACAGTAGAGATCTAACTCTCAATGTAAAATCTTAATTACTGCCCTTTTAGCTGATTTTTGTGTCCTCTGAAGGAGTATAAATTAGAAGAATAACAGCTGAAGAAATTAGAACAAAGTCTGCACAGTTGAATATAGCTGCGCTAAGGTCCAGATGTGTGTTCATGGCACCTAGATCCACTCTTGCTGTTTCCCCACGTCCATTCTTATTTCAGAGAACAGATATAAAGGGAGGGAAAAAAAAAACAAAAACGCTTCAGCTACCAAAGGCTTTACTGCTCATTTGTGGTTTTCTTGAAGACAGGCCCATAGCTGGTCCTCTCTGTGTCCCTCTCTAGGGTCTGGCCCAGTCATCAACACATAGTGGGATTTAATAAATATTTGTTGAACAGAACTGAATTTGGGTGACTTAATCTGGCTACAGATATTCTTTATGCATATTCAAACAGGTTATTCCACTGTGCTCATTTCACTGTTCAATCGTTGTGTGCCATCCTTTGTTAAATCTAATAAAAGGCATGGCACACTGAATATACTTGGGCCAACAGCAAGATGAAAAAGAAAGATCCCTGAAATGTGACTTGCAGGACTGTCTGGTCTCCCTCATTTAGCAGCAGGACCCAAAGCCAGAGAGACAAAGCCATCTGACAATGGCAGGGTCAGGCTAGGGGCTCTGCTCTCTGGCCCCTGGCCTCACTACCATTCCACCCAGCTGCACCTTGCACCTGTGAACACCACACAGCAGAGGGGAAGGTCAATTATGAATACGGGATGGAAATTACGCCCTCAGGAAAAGCCAAATGAGCAAATGAAAAAAATACAATAAGTGGACGCAGTTTAGATTTTATAACCTAGGGCAAGTAACAAATCTGTTCTTCAGAAAACAGATATGGATCTAAAAAATCAGTATTTCCTGGAGCTGTTTAGAGGACAGCCTCCAACTTGCATTGTTTGGGAGGGATGAAATTAGGATCATTGAGGCTATGGGTGTCTCTTCAGTATTTAAAAGCCCCATCCAGGCAGTATGTACTTCTTCTCAGAGAGAGAGACTCTGTGCTGAAGGGCAACCAAACAGCTAATGACCTTGGGATGTGGCAAGATGACTGAGGTTTGCACTGCAGTTACTACCAATTTTCTAAGTATCCTTTTGAATCATAACCTGGATCTGAATCCTAACTCCGCAAATTCATCTTGATCACCTTTCTAAATCTCTTTGTTCTTCTGTTTCGTCATCTGTAAAATGCAGATAACACTAATAGAAGGAATCTCATAGGGCTGTTGGAAGGGCTGAATGAAATAAGGAATGGTAAAGCATTTAGCAAAGCACCTGGCACAGAGCAAGCACTTGGTCAATATTAAGTATTTTTGCTATTTTACTCTCTTCATGTGGGCCATCCAAATCTCTAGTATTCAAAACTGTGCAGGGAACACACATGCCCCAAAGTATCCTGTCAACTGTGGAAAAGAGGGAGCCTCCACACGCATATTTATGGGCGGGTGCGCCAGGATTGGAACTCCATTCACACAGAAAACTGGATGCAGTGTGACCATGACTAATGCTTAGCAAGCACTCCCTGTGGGCCAGGCCTCTCCTGAAGCAAGCTACACACATGATATTGAGCATGAAGTGGAGTATGGAGAGGCCAGAGGTCAGAAGATCAATCCAGAGTCAGATAAAATATAAGGAGAGCTTTAATCTGCACACACAGTCAACGGGAGCCAATAAACCTGGCAGATGCCAATTACCCAGGAGAAGGGCAGGCAGAGAGGCCAAGAAAGCAGAAAACCTCTCTGGAGCCAAGTGGCCAGACAGATGGCAGTGCACGTGTATGCAAAACTGGATGTCATGGCTGGAGCTGAGTGAGTGACCAAAACACAGCTCTCCCTCCCAAAGGTATTGTTTTGAGAACAACCACTTGATGGTACTGAGATAATGAGGTACCATCTGATAAAAATGAATTACTGAGCATTTAGAAATAAAGAAACCCCAGAGAGCAACTGACCTCAAAACATTTTTCTTTCTTTGCTTGGTGAAGCAGGCTAGCCATTCCAGGAAGCAGAACTGGAAAGATGAATGTTTCCAAATATTCCTTGGGGGAACCTAAATCAAACAAAAAAAAAATGCCATTGAAAATCCCAAATGGCCCAAATGAATCTGGGAGAAATGTTTGTTTCTGAACCAAAAAAAGATACTGTCCGTGAAACAGCATGACCTTAAGTGTTGCATTTTACTCCAGACTGCTGAGTTGGGCTGTATTATTAAAGAAACTTAAAATATCTTTTTGAGCCTCTGTGGACTGGCGAGGATGTAGACAGGGTCCTCCACAGGGCCGGGGCCACAGGCACAGCAAGAAGGCCAGTGTGGCTGGAGGGAAAATAAGCAAGGGAAATGTGGTAGCAATGAGGCAGGAGAGGAGCAGGGTGGGAGTACAATGGATGGGGATTTATGGCCACAGTTATGGTGGTGGTGGTGGTTGCCAAGACCCAAAGCATGCTAGCAGAGAGAACAGAACAAAGCGGTGGGAGAGGTCTGGCACCAGAGTGGGCCAGAGGAACTGGGCCCAGGGAGAAGATGGAGAAAGTCTACATCTCTGACTTCAACCCACAATGCAGGGCTGCATGATACTTTCATCCACTTTTTATATTCCCCCCTTTGATTTTAAGGTAGAATCAAGGTATGCTTGTTGTTATCATCTTTATTATATTTCAACCTTAGACATAAAACAGTGGGATAAAGGTACTTCTCTGAAAAATAAAAATTTAGGGGCGCCTGGCTGACTCAGTCAGTAGAGCACGTGACTCTTGATCTCAGGGTCGTGAGTTTAAGCCCCAAGTTGGGCATGGAGCCTACTTAAAAATTAAAAAAGTAAAAAAAAAAATTCTGATACATATTTAAAAATAAAAATTAAATAAAAATTAAAATAACATATTCTTTCATATTTTTGTGGTCTCCCTGAGATCTGTCCACCCCACCCCCGTCCTGGGTTTTGCAACGCTACAAGCCCCAAATTGTAAAACACAAAATCTCACCTCCTTACTTACATGTTTTGGGATCGACTGTTTCCAATTTAACTTGAGGACAGGGTACATGTGAGTCCGTGGTCAAATGAGGAACTGAATAAAAGTGCTCTGTATTGAAGCCATGGAGAACCGTTTCCTCTAACGGTGAAACCTGATGGGGGGAAGTTGGGAAGGGAATCAATTCATATAAATAGTTTAAATAACTGTATTTTCCTGTATAACCTAACAAAGTATAAAATTCTGCATTAACTTCAGGTTCAAGGGGCATAATGAGTACAAATCTTTGTCCCTCTTCTCTTCTGAGACACCTATAAATGACAATCAAGGAATAAAGCCCTAACAGAGAAAAGAACAAGAGGACTATAAGTGGGTGAAAGATTTGCAAACATTTCCAAAAGAAACAGGGAAGAAGCTTTGTGGTCAAATAAGAGAGGGAATGGCAGCCTAGGATCCTCAGGAGGAAACTGCCCCAGTGGATGGGAGTCCCTCTTCCCATCAAAACTCCATTCTTAGGGGTTTGATTCCTCAGAGGATGGGAATGAGAAAGGGAATGATAAACAGGAGGGGTTAAGTGAAAATCCAGCTGGGGCTCCACTGGCCTGCTGTCTACATTCCCCCTCCTTCTGCTTCCTCCCCTTTCAATATACATAAAGCTCCATTCCCACCAGCATTTTATATCCAGTTCTCCCTCCTTCCCAATGACACCAGTGATTTCCAATGATTCCAAGGATTGGCCAAGCTGGTAGCCAAAAGGGGGGGGGGGGAAAGCAGCTCACCATTGATTCGGAGGCTCTCTGCCTGCAACCCTGAAGAAAAGTCTTCTAGTAGACAATCACTCCCCACGAGCTCCTAGTCAATATTTCTACCCAGAGAAGAGACTCATCCAGAAGACAAACCCACATGTACAATAGTAGAAGAAAATCATACCAGCTACGTAGAAAAATCCACTCAGATCCCCATTTTAAATTTTTCAATAAATAACAAAAGTTCTCTACACAGATAAAGAACATCAACAGCATAAAAGACATCAAAACCTACAAAGAAAAACTGACTCTGGAGGAAGCACAAACAATTCCGGGAAGGGAACTGTAATTGCTATCTGCGGAGAAATTTGAGAAAGCTTTACATCCACAGAGCAAGAACAGGACACTGTGAAAGAAGAACAATCACAGGCCAAGAAATTTCTTAGACACAGAATCTCTAGTAGTGGCAGCTGCAACAACCTACTGGAGGTCTAGAGACTTAGGTTTGGGTCCTATCTCTGTGACCCTGCTCAATAATCTCACTCTCTCAGAGCCTTGCTCTTTTCCATTAAGCCCCTATTTTACTCCAAGTATACTGCCTGGGGGCCTCCCTTCCTGGCTGCCTTGTCCTTGGCCCTCTTAGTACAGTATTTTTAATCTTACCCACGCTGGCATGCATAGAGAGACGTGCTCTATCCCCAAGTGTCCCCAACACGGACAAGTGTTGACTCCTTCGTAAAGACCTTTCTCATCCAATTTGTCATTTGAGCCCCACAGAGGTCCCATGAGTTAGTCAAGGATTAACTGTTCCATTTAACAGATGTGGAAACTGAGGCTCAGAGAGGTTATATGATGGCCTTTAAGTCACACCATTAGTAGTAGAGCTAGGACTGGCCCCAACTTCTGGTTCTAATTCCAGTGCCTTCCCTTTCCCACCTCTCTAACTCATGACACTGGCACTATTCTCATATAAGAGCCTTTCATTTAGGTTGGGGCCTGGGTGATACTCACAGTAATCATAGCTTCTTGTTTGACTTTATATCCTTCTGGAAAGGGAGGCAGCTCAGCGTCATACTCTAAAGGGAATGGGAAAAAAAAAATCCTCAATTCCATACTTCATTGCAGTTTGTGATGCAATTTCCTTTCCTCCAAAAAAAACATTTTTAAATTTTATTTTGGTTGGTGGTTTATAGAAATGAAAACAACTAGCTACTATAGGATAATAATTCCTGTGAACCACCGTATTTAAAATGGATAAGAGATTATTGTTCTCCTGTATGACAGAGTCAAGGCTTTATGTAAGAGTCTGAGACTCTTTTGCTGAGAAGGTACAACTTTAGATTTTGCCCCCAAGTTATGATAACTACATGGAATAAAAGGAGGAAGAGAACAGGAGGGAGGCTAAGGGAAGATACCAGTAGCTACTCAAGATAGGAGGGGAGAAATGGAAGAAGAGAAGCACATGATGGGAGGACAGAATAAAAGTGACAGAGAGATGAGCTGTCTCTTGCAGTCATGAGGATGAGCATGAAGGTAGGACAGCCTGATTGGGGTACACATTTGGAAAAGCAATCCCATAAAGACCTTGCTACTCAAAGTATGCCCCAGAACCAGCAGCATTGGCATTTCTGGGGAGTTAGAAATGCAACACCTCAAACCCACCCCAGATCTGCTGAATTTGAACCTGCATTTTAATGAGATCCCAGGTGACTTGTATGCATCAGTGGGAGTAGTTCTGCTGTGAACTCCTATAGCTTCCTATCCTGTCTGCACACAAGATCACTGGGGACCTTTTTGGAAAATACCAAAGTCTGGGCCCAAGTCCAGAAATTCTGTTTCAATGGGTCTAGGGTAGAGGCCTGGGAATCAGTATTTTTAGAGCTTTCCGGCTGATTCTAATGTGCAGTGATGTAGAGAATGATTGCCAGGTTTCAAGACTGCTCACAGTCAACCTGTTGGAGAGACTAATGCAAAGAACAGTCCATACAAGTTCTGTGAGGTAACAAGAACTATTGCACGGAGAGGGACAGAAATGCTCCTGGGCTATATTAGTTACATCCCTAAGACAGTGGAAAAAATATTTCTGGAAAAGTCAATGTTTTAACGGCAAATGCATAGTCACTTTGCAGTAATGAGGAAAAACAGTTTCCGGGCAAGGTGGTACCAATGGAATGAATAAAATTGTATTGGACACATGTTTTGTTCTACTTCCTTGTCAGTGAAACATCTCTTGACTTTTTTTTTTTTTTAACTCCTAGGTATCAGGCTGGGGACCAGTATGTCAGCCGGTAGGTTGCAAGCGATCTTGATTCCCAGTACCAGCTATATTAGTTTTCTAATGCTATGTAACAAATTACCACAAACTCAGCAACATAGAATAACACAAATTTAGTATTTCACAGTTCCTGCAGGCCAGGAGTCTGGGTATGGGTCAGGATCTCATCAGGCTCAAATCAAGGTGTTGGCCATTCATGGTTGTGATCTCATCTGAGGGGTGGGTCCTCTTCTAAGATCACTGGTTGTTGGCAGGATTCAGTTTCTTGTGGCTGTAGGTCTAAAGTCTCCGTTTTCTTTTTGTTGATGCGACTCTCAGCTCCTAGAGACCACCCTCAGGTCCTTGTCATGGACAGTCCACCATGGTTACTTGCTACTTCAAGGCGAAGACGATTATGTTCTGCTTTGATGACTTAAGGGCTCGCTCGATTGGGTTAGGCCCACCTACAGTGATCTTCCTGTTAAAGTCAACTGATAACAAACTTTATTTTTTTTTAAAGATTTTATTTATTTATTTATTTGACAGAGAGAGAGAGACAGCCAGCGAGAGAGAGAGGGGGGACACAAGCAGGGGGAGCGGGAGAGGAGGAAGCAGGCTCCCAGCAGAGGAGCCCGATGTGGGGCTCAATCCCAGGACTCCGGGATCACGACCTGAGCTGAAGGCAGACACTTAACGACTGAGCCACCCAGGCGCCCCGATGACAAACTTTAAATTACATCTGGAAAACCCTGGATGGCAAAGCCTAGATTTGTGTTTGACTGAATGACTAGCAGGTATGTGCAGTAGGGAGTGGGAATCCTTGAAGCCATCTTAGAATTCTGCCCACCATAACAGCTTGAGTTCTACCACTTTGCTTTCCTCTCAAGCAAGCATGTAAATTCACTCTTCTTCCCCAAACACCTTGACAAACACCAACATGGTATGAAAACTATTTATTCAGATTTAGGATATATACATTTAGAGCTTTGTCTGATTACAAAATCAATACATGCTATTATGAGGAAATTCTAAATAATACAGACCTGTCTTATGTAAAGAGTGTAAGTCACATCCAATCCCATTACAACCCATAACCACTGTATTTCAACATTTACTAACATATGTATACAATACACAAATATATTTATTTGTTAGATCTCAGACCACGTCAAATCATCCAAGTATAGAACCCCATCACACAGTCCTTTTTCTTCATAATTCCTATCAGTTTTACCTTTGTTTGAAATTTGTAAATATTAATGACTGTGTGTTTTGTGAGGGAAATTGTCTGGGTCTATTTATGCTCATCACCATCATATTCCCAAAGAATACTTGCTGAATGAATGAATGAACAAAATGAAGAATATAGCAAGTTACTTTTGATCCTTTATCTATATGTTTGTTCACACTTATTGAGAGCTTACTACGGACCAAGAACCATTCTAGATGTTGAATCTTGGACATCTTTCTAGGTTGCTACATATATGATATGCCACAATTATTTAACCAGTGTACCCTTAGTGGGTGTTTAGGTTGTTTCCAATTTTTCATTACTACAAACAATGCTGCTAGGAGCACCACTATAGATACATCATCGATTGGAAAGGAGGTATTTTTATACTATTAATTCTTAGATGTGGAATTGTTCTGTTAAAGGAAAAAATAATTTAAAATTTCAGCCAAATTGACAAATGTTCCTCCAAAAAGTCTACAACAATTTATACACCTAATAGTAAGACTGTTTCTCCAGAGTATTACCAATCACACACATATATATATATAAAATGATATTTTGCTTTTTTTGCATTTCTTTGTTATTTATTTATATTTTTTCTATTTAGAATTGTTCCAAAGAGATCTCTTAGGAGTTCAATTAAATTTGATGGAAAAGATACAAACTTTTTCATCATATGACTGCAAAAGATATATAGTTGAAATCATTACGTAGAAGTATGGGAAAATACATTATCTTCAGGACAATATGATGTGTTTGTGATTTCAAGCCTCTGTAATGTTTGAGAATCTGGCATATTTGAGAACTTGTTACTTTTGCCTTGTGATTTCAATTTAAAATATGTGATTACAGACTGATGCTTTTTACATTGAAAACCATGAGTTTGTATGAATTTGATTAAGCTTGTAGAGTATTGAACTCATTAAAGTAACTTGATTTACTATGATGTGATTCATTCAATTTCTAAGAGCTGCTTCAGTGCTTAGAAAATTTGCTTGTCTGTTTGGCATTAGAAATGCTTAAGAAAACCAGGTATATTAAACTTAGAAATGTTTATAATTTTTTAGTTACCGAAGCTTGTAAAGTGGGTTAATTGATTAGGGGAATTTAATGTTATATGCATATTCAGTGAACACTAAGAACAAGTAAAAGTGGTTACTCACTTTATACAACAAAGGCAACATTCTGCAAGGGGCAGGGCAGAAAGAACCTACAACCCCATTGGCAGCGTGGAGCCTTTCTGCCAAAATTGGAGCCTGTCCCCTCTATGTTCCTAAGGATATGAGATAATGAAACATCCTTTTTGCTCAGGCCACTATTAGACTGCCTCTGATTCGCTACTGAACATGTTCCGAACTGAAACAGCAACAGTTCCTAACTGAAACATTGGGAACAATGTTTACCAACATGGGCCTGTCGGAAAGGGATGGATCAGGGAGGTGGGGGGGTGAATCTAATGAACACTTAGCCAGTAGACGCTACAGCGAGGGGTTGTGCCAGTTGCTGGAGGGACAGATGACAAGTGCAGAGGAGCTTATGTTCTAGTGAGGGGATGAGCAGTAAACCGGTGCCTGTGAGATGCGGAAAATGCTGCTGGAGGGGGCTATGCCCAGTGCTCTTGGTGCAGTGAGGAGAAAGGGCTTCAAAAATCAGTGTGAGGAACAAGAGAAGGCTTTCTAGAAGGGGGGCCACTTAGGCTGAGTCTTCAAAGATAAAGATGAGAAGGCAGAGACGTTCCAGTAAGAGGAAAGTTTGGGCAAGGCATGGAGTAGAACAATATGGCGCACTGGAGGAATTATTTCTTGTGGCTAAAAGTACACAGTACAGAACAGTAGCACTGTGCTTTGTACCTCACCTGGAGAGCTTATTTAAAATGCAGAGCTTAAGGACTCACCCCCAAGGAATCCAACTCATCAGGTCCAGGACAGAGCACAGGAATCTGCATCTTAACAAGTAATTCAGATTTTGACGCAGGTGCTCCCAGGCTACACTTTGAAGCACGCTGTATGTTGTGTAAGTGCTTGGATTTGAGTGACACACACATCTCAGTTCAAGCCTGGTTCTGTCACTTACTTCGGATGAGTTTCCTTAACTCTGCCTCAAGTTCCTCAATTTTGCCTGTACAACAAGCAAAACCCTCACTGAGTTGATGTGAGGTTTAAATGAGAGGGAAAGCATCTAGCTCAGTGTCTGGCACATAGAGCAGCTCAATAAATGTTGCCATTAGTATGATTTGAGCAAATGGTAGGTGATGAAGCTAAAAAAAAAAAAAGACAGGAACCACATCATGAAGGGGCTTAGGTCTTAAGCTAAAGAGTTTGTTTACCATGAAAGGTATGAAAATCATTGTAGGTCAAGGCATGATGTGATCAGATTGAAATCTGAGAGAGGTTCCTGTGGAAGAAGGTCTGGACAGAGGCCTCTGCAATTAAAAAGCTACAGCAGCAATCCAAACAGGATGCGGTAAGGGCCTGATCTAAAGCAGCAGCCGTGAGAACTAGGGGGTGAGGAGTTGGGGCTTACAAATGTTAAGCAGGTAGAATCTGTAGGGATTGGAGAGTGTATGTGGGGATCGTGAAAAGTGAATGGAAACATGTTAAGATGAATCTCTGATTTCTGGACTGGGTACCTGAGTGAATGATGTGACACTCATTGAGACGCAAAGCTGTTTGGTGTCTAGAATAGTGCCTGGAGTCATTCCTAGCCCAGCACTTAAAACAGTTTCCAACATGGGAAGATATGTTGACAGAAGAGATGAGAATAATTTCACTGGAACCATGAGGTAAGTAGGAGCTAGTCTGTACTGGGTTGATAAAAGGCATGACAATGGTGTGAACAAGGGCAGTGTGTTCTTTCCAGAAGCTTGGCTCAGAGAGGTAAAGGGACAGACAAGAGCTAGAAGATAATATATGCTAAGGGAGAGGTTTTCAAGATGACAGACCAAAGGATGTTCAGAAGGAAAAGGGGTGGAAAGGGGGTGAGTGAGCAGGATCCTGGCATGGCAAGAGGATGGTACCAAAGCACAGATGTAGGCTGAGCTGTCGGTAGCAGCGTATGTGTGCAGATGCAAACATGTTTATTGGTATAAGGAAGCTGAAGGATTCCCTCCCCACTTCCAAATGCCTGACTCTTCTCAATGGATGCCTCCTACATTTACTAAGTGGTATCACCCAATATTTGAGGAGGGGGAATAGAAACTTGGGGCTAGTAGCTGGGTGCAGTGGAAGAAGGCACTGAGGGATGTTGACTGATAGGCACTGTGAGAGCCCCCTGGTGTCACTTTTCTCCAGCTGTACTCAGCAGCTGCACTAGGGTTACAAGCACTGATTGAGAGCTGGTCCATGTTGGTATCTGGCAGGTGGGATGGAGGAACCTGATTTTACAACAGCTCTAAGGTTGAGGTTGGAGAGTATTTGGAGTAATGAACCAATGGCAATAATGAGGATGCTGATGAGAGTAATAACAGTAATATTAAAATAGAAGACTGTAAGCTCCCCAATACTTTCACTCAGTCTTGGTTAAAACCATAGTTAAAAATCATGTCACAAGCAATAATAAGATTTAATTAAAAGCGTCGGCAGGAAAGAACTTTATTGATACTATACAAGTGTCTTTGAGGATACAAAGCTCAGAGGTAGTCATCACTGGAAAGTCGGGAAAATTAAAGAACAATTACAAGTTGTCAGGTTATATAAACACACACACACACACACACACACACACACAGCATCAGCCAGGTAGGGCAGTCTTAAGTCAGATATTTACCTATTCTGTATTTCTCCTTCCTGAAATTGAGTTTCTCACAGGCCTATTTGCTGTGATAAGTTGCTTTTTAAATGGAGATATACTAATAGAATGTAACACTTAACCTCAAACATAGGATTACCACAAAGCCTGCTTTTCATGTTTGTTGTGAGGTGCTAAATTTACTCACTATATGTTTGTTATAGAAAACTGCATGTTAGAATGGTTAAGAAATTCATCTCGGTTATAATAATCATGATAGTGCCTGAGTGTATAATTCACTATCTTTGACCTCATTAACTTCACGATGTAATTCTGTCACTTTGTGAGTAGCATCAATTCACTTGATTTTTAGAGAGCACCATACCTCTTTGTCTTTGCCTTCTCCCTACAGGGCTATTTGACCAAAATAATCTCATGACTTTAAAACACAATGCAAACCATGTTTCGTTGTTAACAACAATGAACATTTATCAAGCTCTTTCTAAATGTCTGACACTATGCTAATCAACTTCACATACATTTTCTTACCCGGTCCTCACATCAGCCCTTTGAGGTAGCTAAGCAGTTTCCCTTAAACAACACACCAGTAATAAACTCTATTATGGAAGAGCTGTTTGGCTTGAAGAAGTCAAAACGTCTTTCACTTTTTTGGGGAAAAGACATCCACAAGTACCTTCAAATATGAGCGGATTCTTTCTGGAAGAGTGATCAACTTGGGTCATGGCACCAAGGGGGTAAGGACCAAAGGGTAGAAATTACAAGGAGAACATTCAAGATGAAACAGATTTTTCTAAATATAATGTGACGCTGGAAAAGGAATTCAAGCACTGGATGGGAGGTGAAACAGCCACTGAGGGTTATCTATCAACTCTGAGTCCACTATTCTCTTCCTCCTCTGTATTTTCCGCTTCTTCCATATATTGGTGCAATCACTCTTTTGTCCATTCAACAAACATTTACTGGCTTGTTCAATATGGTAGCCACTAGCCACAAGTGGCCATTTAATTTTCGTAAACTTAAACAAAATAAAAAATTTGAGTCCCAAATGCACTAACCACATTTTAAGCACTCAAAACTGTATGTGGCTAGTAGCTACCACATATTTTTGAGATATAACTGAAATTCAACATTAAATTAGTTTCAGGTGTACAACATGATCAATCAATAGGGCTACCATATTTGAAAGTTCTGGGAAATGCTGTTTCAGACAGCTGACAGTGATAGTAACCACAAGAATAAAAAGGAGTTCCTGACCTTGAGGAGCTTACAACCTAGGCGAGAAAAAAACCCACTCAATATTATTTTTTAAGAGCGAACACTCATTGAACTCTTGCTGGATATAGGGCAGTTTGCTAAGCACTTTCTGTGACTACTTCGCTGCAAGCTCCTAACACCATAAAATAGATGTCAATATTATGCTCACTTTACGGAAAGGGCAATAACTTGCCCAACATGTGTGACAGTACTGTAAGGCCTCATGACCAAGAGTACGTGTAGGGCCACGAAAGAAGTTGAGCTAAACTCCATTTGGGGATTTTAGGGAAGATCAGACGTGGAGAGGGATTGAAACCCAAATCTGTATAGACCATGTTTACTCAACATGTGGGCTACAGACTTAACTACATCAGAATTACCCAGGGTGCACGTTAAGAGCGCAAATTCCCTGCACCTGATTATGGGATCTGTGGGCAGGACTGCGAACCTACGTTCTAACCAAGCTCCCCATCTCTGCCCCAGCGATTTTTTCCTATTCATTAAGTGAGGTTTGAGAACCACTGTCCACACCACTGGGTCCCCTTTGTTCCGCTTTCCCCTGGCTCCCCTGGCTTTAACCTGACTACGAATCAAGGTGCGAGACTGCGCTGAGTAATCTCGGACAAAATCTCGGAGCCTCAGTTTCCCTGTCCGTGAAATGGAGATGCCGGCGGGCCTGTGGCGCGGCTACCAAGGAGGGCACGCACGTCAGGCACCTGGAGCACAGTAGGCGCCCAGTAAACGCGGCCCCCGCCTGGCGAGTCCCGCCCCTCTCTGCTGACCCGGGCTGCCTACCCTCGCAGATCTGCTCCCACAGGCTCTTGCCCGGAGGCTCCACGCCCTGTCCTGGCGAGACGGGTAGCTCGGGAGACACGGTGGACGCGATGGGCACTGGCGTCCGGACAGCGTCCGACGACTCTGTGGAGCCGCTAGGCTCCTCGCCCTGGGCGGTGCGACTACTCTCCAGACCCGGTGCCGCCATGGCCGCGGTTTCCACGGCAACCGCCCTCCCGCACGGCTACGACCCGGAAGGAGCCGTAATTCAAGGAGGCGGGCCAGCGACTCGAGATTAACTTCCGGGTCGCGGCAGAGCTGGCTTTCACGTGGAGGCGGGGAAGAGTGGCCTGCGGGTGAGTGCTGAGGATCGGCACTGGTGGGGCGGCTTGGGGTCTGGAGATTGCGCCTGGGGATTTGCGCGCTGAACTGAGGGAAAAGTGGGTGGCCCAAATCCACACATACCCCCCACCCCAGTCGCATGTGTGCGATCGCTCCGGCCTGGAAGTTCTCCCGCCTTGGAGCAGAGCCGGGATCCCGCGCAATCCCTCCTGGTGTGTTTGTGCGGAAGCTTTGGAGCGGCGGTGCCTTTGAGGGACCGTTCTCGCCTCCTGGCTCCCTTGCTTCCTGCTCGTGAACCCGCGGCGACAGTGGGGTGTTCCATTGTGCAGAGCGCAGGCCCCGACTTCCTGAGTTCTGGGTTCGAGTACCTTTTGCCGCTTGCTGGCTTTAGGACCCAGGACAAGTAAATTCAAGTCTCGAAGCCTCAGCGAGTCTGAGATGGGGTCTTCACACAGGTGCTCATGAGACTACCGCGAGATTTAAAAAGAGCTTTTGGAGAAGGTGTTTGCTTTTGCCGGAGACACACTCTTAAGATTCTTTACTCTTCGCTTCTTGGAGCGAATGTATCTGGAGTCGCAGGGTTGAAGAGGAGGAAAAGTGCTAAAGAGGAAGAAAGCTACAGTGATTATGAACGGCCGAAAAGGAATTACATTGACTACAGTCTCCCTTTAACTTCTTTTTTCTAATCACATCGCTTGAACACTCCCCCACCTGAGGCACTCTTGGCTCTTTCGACTCCGCCAGGTTTGCACCTTCTCCCCTGCCTTTGCTGGCTGGCCGCTCTTCCTCTGTCCTCCTGCTTCCCTGAGGTCTTGTCTTAGGCTCCTTCTGCTTTAGGCTTAGTTACCATCCATATATTTATAAGTGTTTGTTTTGTTTTTTTACCCATGTCAGCCCAGTCACCCGTGAGCCTCAGACCCATATATCTGCCTGTCCACCGAATATCCTCTTGTCCACTTGGATAGCTCAAGGCTCTATGCAAACCAGCCTGTCTCCTGCAGCCCCTAACTACCTGCCTTCAGTTCCTTATTTTCAGGCATCAACATCACCCTCCTGCAGTTGCCTAAGCTGGAAACCTGTCTTCTAGAAACTTTCCAGACAACTGGTAGGCCAGATGAGATGAACTTCATTACCCTGACTTCACCACTAGCTTTGGCTTTTATCACTGTTATCTTGATTATCACACTTCTTTTCCTCCTACGCCTGTTTCTTGGTAGCAGGTGTTTTATCTTGTTCATCTCTATCTCTGGCATTCATTCATTCATTGAGTATCGCTGTGTGTCAGGTACAGAGCTAGGTTTTGGGAATACAGCAGAACACAGGACAAGAGTGAATTGAGAGGGTGTACCCTTGACTTTCCAAGTGTTCCTGGCAGTGAGTTATAAATGAACTTGAGCCATGGCTTAGGCCTGGCTCTTTGGACCTGCTAATGGTGAGCCAGTGAGGCTCCCCAGGGCTTGGAGGCTGAAGAAAGGTTCAGGATGGAAAAGCTCCTGACCTTTCCCTCCCACTGTCCAAACCTCCTGCCAGGGGGATATTTTGTTTCTGGATTCCTGGGTGTCTCCATGTCACCTAGTCAAGGGAGCAGCAGGAGCTTGGGTGGTGACTGGAGAGAAGTGGCCCAGCTGGAAGCTAAAATGTACTTGAGGGCACCAGCCCCTTCCCACAGTTGTCTACATGACATTTTCCCCCCAAAAAGCTGGGCATTCTAGGATGCTCTGTGTCATCTTCAATTTTGTTAAATATTGGTAATTTGAAAATTTAGAAGCAGTGAAGCAGGCAGCATGTGGCCCCCAACACCTCCTCTCTCCTGGCAGCGTTTAAGTCATTCAGTCCCCTTTATGGATGGGAAAACAGGCCCAGAGAAACCAACACTATGCGTCAAGAGTGAGTCAGTCACCATTTGAACCTAGGTCTTCTCAGTCCTAGCTGGGGCTCCTTTCATGATGTTTTGTTGCTGTTCTTATTACTAGCCACATGGGAAAGTAGTTAGGAGGGTAAATCATCCAAGGTGCAGGTGGGGTGAATTAATTTCGAGACAAAGGAAAAGAGCTACTTAGGTGAACCAAGGTGAGAGGTTAATTGTGCCATAGTTACTGCCTCTGGTGGGAATTGGCAGGAAGAGTTGACCTCAGGATTTCTGTCCCCTTCATTCAGTGAAAGGTAAGCCCCTGAGGATAGCACCTGGTCTGTCTGATTTGATTGCAATTGTACCCTCAGTGGCTGGCACAGGGTAGGCAGTGGGTAAATTTGTTGAATGGGTGACTAGGCTCAGAGATTTAAGAAAGGCGGTGGGAAAGGGAATCACTTTCCATGGATTATTGTGTATTCTTTCCAGTAGCCCTTTGAGAAGAAATATTATTCCCCCTATTTTTCAGTTGGGGAAATTAATGTTCAGGGAGGCTGGGTGACTGGGGCTTAAGTTAGTGAGGGAGCAGTTTGAATTTGAACTTGGAGCTATCTGAATTTAATTCCATTCTACTTCTTTGATCACATTTTCCTTTGTTCCAAAGGAGTCATGCCCATTTTCCATCCCTTAACATTTCAGACTAGCCACTCATAAATGTGGCTCTTGACACTAATTAGCTGAATTGTACATGGAGTGGTTTGGTATGAAGATAAATTGTACCATTTCTCTTTTCAGGAATGATCACCAAAACCCACAAAGGAGACCTGGGCCTTGGGGTCCCAGAGAAAAAGAAGAAGAAAAAGAAGAAGGTAGTCAAAGAACCAGAGACTCAGTACTCAGTTTTAAACAGTGATAATTATTTCACTGAGATCTGTCCCACAAGAGCCCTGTCCCCCTCAAAGAGTGTGGTCCTAGGGCAGGCATCTGAGATGCCTGTATTGAAGAAAAAGAAGAAAAAGAAGGGTCACAGCACCCTTTGTGAGGAGCATCTAGAACCTGAGACCATGTTATGTGCTGGACGGACAGAGAAGTTGTCCAGCCCCAGGAAGCAGGCTCTTGGTTCATCTGAGTTCCAGGGTGGGGAGAAGAAAAAAAAGAGGAAGTCCTTAAGGCCTCTGGCCATGCCTTCTGGCTCAAGAGTGAAGACCTCCCTGGACAACAGACAGGGTGAGGAGGTGACCAGAGTTGTCAAGAAGCCCAAAAAACATAAGAAGGAGAAGGCGGCCCAGGAGGCTGCAGCCTTCTCGGCCAAGGACCCTTGGTTCTGTGAGGCTGGGGATACTCCCTCCACTTGCTCAGTGGGGAAGGATGGTAAGGAGCAGGCAGCCTCAGGGCAGAAACGGAAGCAGGGGAGCCCCAGGGAATGCAACGTGAAGGTGAAGAAGAAAAAGAAAATCCACCAGAAGGGAGATACCTCCCTAGAAGGGCACCTTGAGCGCTCCAAATCTCTGGAGAGCAGCCCTAGGAAAGGAAGTAAGAAGCCAGTCAAAGTTGAGGCTCCAGAATACATTCCAATAGGACATAACCCCAAGTCCCCTGCAAAGAAGAAAATGAAGTCCAAGAAAAAGGTAGAGCCGCCAGGCATTGAGGAGCCAGCTCTGAAGAGGAATAAAAAGAAGAAGGGGAAAGAGAGCAGAGTAGCAGAAGAACCTTGGGAAGAGGTAGGCATTAGACGCTGCTCTGGGAGAATAAGGGTGGAAGTTGGGAGAGTGTGTGTGTGTATGTATTGTATGTGTATGTGATATTCACATATGTAGCTGCCAGAACCCTGATTAAACTGACTTCAGCCAGAAAAGGGATTTGTTGAGACATGTAACTGGAAAGGTTAAAAACTAACTCCAGGTATTGCTGGATCCAGGTGCTCACGGAATATCCTCAATAGTAAAGGTATCCCTTGTTATTGAAACTCTGCCCAAGTCCTCACTATCTTCACTCAAGATCTAAATAAATTGGAATAAGTTTTTTAGATGAATCTCTCCCTTTCTGAACTCTTGTCTCTTGCTGTCCAAAATTCAGAAACCAAATAGTTTGAGATAACATGGTCTGTAGCTATCTGAGCTTATTTTCTGTGCTCAGTGTACATGTTTAGAGATCAAATAGATTTGGATTGCAGGAGATGCCAGTGTGGCTTTCCCGAGCTCTGGGCTTTGTATTTTTTTTTTCTTCGTTGGTTTTGGTCCCAGACAGACACCTCCCACCCCAAAGAAAGATGGTCTCAGCAGCTCCAGGATTTCATCCTAGTAGTTAGGCTACCGAAGGGAGAGAGATAGACCCTCCGAAACGATTACAGAAGTTTCAGGGCTGCTCTCACAGGCCTCAATTGGATCGCACAAGCCAGAAACCCTGATCTGAAGCCAGGGGGAGGGGCCTAGGCTATCAGTCCCACCTGAACCCCACTGTCTGAGGTCAGGGGAACAAGACAGTTTCTGGGAGGAAAGCCCAGTCCTAATTCCCAGAAGGAAGGGAATGGTTGATGGTCTGGTGAAGACCACGAGATCTACTGTCTCCCTCCTGACAAGCTTCCTTGAGGGGGGAGAGAAAGGAGGAGATGAGCCAGAGCACTTGGACTCCACAGGCCCATAGCCTCCCCTGTCTGAGCCAGGGCCACACCTCTGTTCCTGTCTTTGGGGTACGTGCGTGTATCTGCAGGGGGTAATGAGGTGGTACCTGCCCTACTCCAAGCAGATGTCTGGCCTGTGGGGGGTAGCGATGGCTGAAACTTCTTGAACACTTAACCGTGTGCCTGGCTTAGTAGCTTATGCTCCCCATGTATTAACCCGTTAATCCTCACATCAGTGTGGTGACATAGCTGCTGTGGTCATCCTCATTTAACAGACAAGTCAACAGACTCAGGAGTTAAATACCTTGATCAAGATCACCCACCTGTTACAGCGTGGGGCTGGGCTTTAAACCCAATCTGGCTTCTGAACTTGAGGTTTCATCCTTTCTCAGAGGCTGCCCTGTGACTTCTCATAGATTCCAGTATCATTAAAGCCGAAGAAGTGACTGTCTTATATTAAAACAAGCCCTGGATTCTCTTCCCAGTTCTGCACCGACCAGCTGGGGGAGCTCAGACCAGCCACTGCCCTGTGGTCTTCAAGTAAGAATGATGGCTAATGTGTATTGAGCACTTACTGAAGAATGACCCTGGCATTGGAGGGGCTCAGTTAATACTGACTGATGGATGACCCCCCCGCCAACCCCCGGAGCAGGATCATCAGGAAGGTGTCTGGCTTGAGCTCAGCTTGGCCATGTAGGGTTGAGGAGGGCAGGGGTGGCCTCCATATCAGGGCCTACAAGAGGTAATTCTGGTTTCTGGATTTTTCCCAGTTTTGCCCTAGCCCACTAGATTTGGTTTTAGTGGTCTCTTTTATTCGGAAGCTTTTGGGACCAAGAAGGACCCCAGAGGTGGGAGCCTAACCCCCATCAGAATCTAGAATCCCTTCTCTCCAGAGTCCAGTGAAAGGTGGTCAGTCCCCTCTGTTTAACATCTCCTGCAATGGGGACTCAGTCCACTGTGTTAGGAAATGCACACATCTTCAAGGTCTGAATGGGTGATGTGCGTGAACAGAGCCCTTCAGGGATCATCACACGTGATGCTGGGTGCCAGGCAGAGCACCCCCAAAGTAAGGATGCAAGAAACATGACAGTTGTCATTACCAAAGGACCAGGGAAAGTGGCTGGCCTGAGGTCTCACTTTCAGAGGGTCCCGTGGGGGTTGAGGCCAGTGAGAGAGCATGGCACGTGTAAGCATGCTTAGGGCAGGCCTAGTGAGGACACCACATGGGAGCAGATACCTGTGAGGGGTGTCTGCCGTCGTTCGTGGAGGGAGAACAGCAAGCACAGAGGCCCTGGAAGGAACAAAGACAGGGGTAGTGGGAGCTGGGGGTTAGGGGGCCAAGTGCTAGAGACCAGAGAGGCCACAGGAGCCTAGATTTTTGTGTAAACAAGATGAGAGCCTCTGGAGAGTTTTGGGGAGTGGAGTGATGGGATCCAACTGAGTTATTAAATTCTTATTTTTTTAAAGATTTTTTCCCAAAGATTTATTTGAGAGAGAAAGAGGGAGTGTGTGCACGCCCAAGGGGTAGGGGCGGAGAGAGGGAGAAAGAATCTCAAGTAGACTCTGCACCAAGTGCAAGGCTTACGTGGGGCTCAATCTCAGGACCCTGAGATCTGGACCTGAGCTGAAACTAATAGTCAGAAGCTTAATCTGTGCCACCCAGGTCCCCCTTATATTTTTACTTTTTAAATTGAGATATAGTTGACATATAACATGGTACAAGTTTAAGGTGTATATATAACATGTTCCGCTTGAGTTTTTAAAAAATTTTTAAAACATTTATTTGAGCGAGAGCATGTGTGCACACCAGGTGGGCAGTGGGGCAGGAAGAGGAGCAGAGGGAGAAGGACAAGCAGACTCCATGCTGAGCTCAGAGCCCAGTGCACGGCTTGATACCACAATCCTGAGATCATGACCTGAGCCAAAATCAGGAGTTGGATACTTAACCAGCTGAGCCACCCAGGCGCCCCAAGATTTTATTTTTATTTTTTATTTTTTTTTTGAAGATTTTGTTTATTTGGCAGAGAGACATACAACGAGAGAGGGAACACAAGCAGGGGGAGTGGGAGAGGGAGAAGCAGGCTTCCCACCGAGCAGGGAACCCTATGTGGGGCTCGATCCCACGACCCTGGAATCATGACCTGAGTGGAAGGCAGACGCTTAACGACTGAGCCACCCAGGCACCCACCCCAAGTTTTTATTTTTAAATAATCTCTATACCCAGCATGGGGATGGAACCTACAACCCCAAGATCAAGAGTCTCATGCTCTACTGACTGAAACAGCCAGGTGCCCATCCAGTTGAGGTTTTAAAGCTCACCTGCGCTACTGTGCATAATGGAGCAGGGTCGGGGGGTGAGGAAGCAGGTGTTAACGACTTTGTGGTTGTCCAGGCAGGAGAGAAGGCAGAGACTAGGAGTGGGATGGGAGTTGAGGGGGTGGAATGTAGAGGAGAGAACTGGGTTTGGGTTTGCTGGCAGGGTCTCCCTCCCCACCCCCCAATCAGGGCCCCGAGGCCTCAAGCCCACCTGTCCCTTGCTAGCTCCCCACTGCCACCATGAGCAGGACCCTTGGCCTCTCTCCTCTTACTGGTTTGGTGCCATGGGAGGTAAGATGATGTCTGTGGCGGGAAAGGTGCACCAAACCTAAGTCAGCCTGTCCCTGAGCTGTGGGGGTGACTTCATGATGGTCACCCCACCTCTCTAAGCCTTAGTTTCTTCATATGTCAAATAGGTCAGTGCCATTGTTTTGAGGGGAGAATCGGTGGGAATCGTTCCGCGATTCCACGAGAGGATGTCAGAAGTTCTCTAAGTGGCAGGGGTTGAGGTGGTGCTGTGGTCTTGGGTCTTACCTGGACTCCCATGATCTCACCCTGCTGAGCTGCTGGGGCAGAGGCCATCTTATGCTTGACTCTTAACTCCCTTTGCCCTTTTGTGCAGGATCCTGACACAGACTTAGAGGTGGTGTTGGAAAAGAAAGGCAACATGGATGAGGCGCACATAGACCAGGTATGGCCCAGGCCCTCACCCCCCTTTCGTGTGTCTTGCCACCTGCCAGGCACACGTTTGTCTCCTACAGAGCAATAAGATCCTGGTCCTAGAGGTGTCAGGGACCCCAAAAGCTGCCAGCCAGCCTCTGGCACCCTTTCAGTGGCAGGGAACTTGTGGCCTCCCCCAGTTCATGCTGGGAGACCCTCTCACTACCTACAACTTTGACTGAGGGGCCATCTGGTCATTCAGAATCCCAGGCTGAGGCTTTCTTCCTTGTAATTGCTGCAGGGTGAGACGGTAGTATGACCCCAGGAACTGTAGCCAGGGCAGGGAACATGTGCTCAGCCAGGCCCACGCAATGCCATCTCCAGGCGTCGATTCAGGAGTATTTAGAGAAGTTACTCTGTTGTGGATCTGCTTCTGCCGTGCCCAGATCTGTAGGTAGATGCATCCTATACTGGAGCATGACTTTCTAGAATTGTGGCTTTGTATGGTCCTGGACCAAATGAGGCCTGGCACGCCTGTGATAACAATATAGGTTTGGCTTTGGACCATTACTAACAAGGTGACCTTGGACAGTCACTAACCTCACTGACTCTCCTATAGGTGGCTGCAAAGACCAAACGAGGTCGTGTTTGTGAGGCATTCAGCAGGGGCCTGTCTTATATCTCTGTTTAATAAGTGGCAGCCATTACCCTGACCACATCCTCTTGCTTTGTCAGCAAGTAATTGCTGGAGAGAAGCAACAGGGTTTGATGCAGAGATGACCCCTGTCCCATGGCCCTTCTACTCCAGGAGGGAAAGAAACCAGAGTACTAGCAAATGAGCTAAATGTGAGGAGGCCTATAAGATGCCATAGCAATTCCAAAACTAATGCACTTGGGCACTGGGGAACTCTCCCTGGAGGCGGCGCGTCGAAGTGGGGTAAAGAAGATCCTTGAGATGATGCTGACGGCACAGTACCGGGCCTGGCACGAAGCACAAGCCCCTCAGAATGGGAGCTCCGCGGCCTTCTGCCGGTCATAGTCAACACTGCTCCCCAGGGTCAGGGCCAATGGTAATGAGCTGGGCAGCCACACAGAGAGGACAAAGGTGGGGCCCTGACCTGTCTAGGACCTTCTATCCAGTTCCTTTCCCGGGTGTCCTCAGCCACTCAGGATGCAGCAAGTTCCTGGAACCCTGAGAGTCCACGTGCCTGTGTATTTCTTATGGGCAAGGCCTGCCAACAACCCTTTACTTCTCTTTTGTGCCTGCTGAGTTCTTTGATTATTTGACAATTTTTAAGAAAACTTTTAACCGTTTTGAGTAACACCTTACCTCAGTGTAAGTGAAGCTTTCTGTTTTACCTCTCCTGTTTTCCCCATAAGTGCTAATAAAAGTTTACTGTGTTAAAAAATTGCAACCTGAAAAGAAAGGCACCCTGAAATCCTACCACCTAATAATGATCATTGTTAGCCCTTTGTTATATTCTTCCAGATTTTTCCTTTCTAACTACATTTATGTAATTTTAAAGCACTGTGCAATCATGCTCTGTATACTGTTCTTTTAACTTTCATCATTTAACTGGTGAATTGCTTTTCATTTTGGTATATGCACATCTGTATCATTTTGTATGTGGAGCATGGTTCCACCATAGGAACATACCATCATTTTCTCTTATTTTTACAGTTGTCACTTTGTTTAATGTAGTGTTAAACATATATAAATGGCCACCTTGACTGTATAAATGGTCACCTTGACTCGTAGCCTGTGGCAGATTAGAAGGGATGAGGGGACGCCTAGGTGGGTTGGTCAGTTGAGTGTCCGACTCTTGATTTCGGCTCAACTCATGATCTCAGTCATGAGATTGAGCCCCATGTTGGGCTCTACACTGGGTGTGGAGGCTGCTTGAGATTCTCTCTCCCTCTCCCACCTCTACTACCACCACCTCCCCCCCACCACCACACTCACACATGCTCACTCTCTTTCATTCTCTGTCAAAAAAAAAAAAAAAAAAAGTGAGGAAGAAAGTCCACAAATCAGGGCGGCCGAAGTTATACCTGAACCCTTGAAAGGGAGGACAAGGCCCTGGAAGCCTTTTTTTTCTTTTTTAATTGAAGTGTAGTTGACATACAATGTTATATCAGTTTCAGGTGTACAACCTAGTTATTCAATAATTACATACTTTATGAAATCCTCACCACAATAAGTGCAGTTACCATCTGTCACCATACAAAGCTATTACAATATTACTATGTTCCCTATGCTGCAGTTTACATGCCTGTGACTTATGTGTAACTAGAAGTTTGTACCTCTCAGTCTCCTTCACGTGTTGAACCCATCTGCCTATACCCCTCCATCTGGCAACCACTGGTTTTCTGTTTTTATGAGTCATTTCTCTTATGTTTTGTTTGTTCTTTTTTCTGTTATTTCACTTAGCATAATACAGTGTAGGCCCATCCACATTATTGCAAATGGCAAGATTTCATTCTTTTTCACGACTGAGTAATATTCCCCCGTGTTGGGTGCGTGCGCGTGTGTGTGTACATACGTATACATACCTGTACACCACCACATCTTTTTGCATTCATCTATCAGTGGACGCTTAGGATGCGTCCGTATCTTGGCTATTGGTGGGATGGTGGGATGAACATAATGGTGCGATAAACATTAACGGTGTATATATATTTTCAAATTAGTGTTTTCCTTTTCTTTGGGTAAACACCCGAAGTAGAATTACTGGCTTGTATGGTATTTCTATTTTTAAACTTTTGAGGAAATTCCATGCTGTTTTTTATAGTGATTGCACCAATTTACATTCACACCAACAGTGTACCAGAGTTGGATTTTCTCTGCATCCTTGCCAACACTTGTTATTTCCTGTCTCTTTGGTACGAGCCATTCTGACCGGTGTGATGTGATATCTCATTGTGGTTTTGATTTGCATTTGCCTGATGATTAATGATGTTCAGCATCTGTTCATGTGTCTGTTGGCTATACAATCTTTGGGAAAGTGTTCAGGTCCTCTGCCCATTTTTTAATTGTTTTTTTTTTTTGGTATTGTATGAGTTCTTTATATATTTTGGATATTAGCCCCTTATTGAATATATTATTTGCAAATAAGTTGGTCCTTGAAAACATGGTTTTGAATTACACAAGTACATGAATACATAGATTTTTTTCAATATGGTACTATAAACGTATTTTTTCTTCCTTACAATTTTCTTAACAGCTTTAGCTTTATTGTGAGACTACAGTATGTAATATGTAAAACATACAAAATCCGTGTTAATCAATTATTTATATTATTGTTAAGGCTTCCAATCAACAGTAGGCTACTAATAGTTAAATTTTGGGGGAGTCAAAAGTTATATGTGATTTTCAACTGTGCAGGGAATTGGTGCCCCCACCCCCACTTGTTCAAGGGTCAGCTGTATCTTCTCCCACTCAGTAGGTTGCCTTTTCATTTTGTTACGTTTTCCTTTGCTGTGCAGAAGCTTTTTAGTTTGTTATAGTCCCAATTGTTGTTTTTATTGCCCTTGCCTGAAGAGACAAATCCAGAAAAACATTGCTAAGACTGATGTCTGTTTATTGCCTTTCTTTTCTTTTCTTTTTTTAAGATTTTATTTATTTGAGGGAGAGAGAGAATGAGCAGGGGGAGGGAGAAGTATGCTCCCCGCTTAGCAGGGAGCCCGACTGGGGCTTGATCCCAGGACCCTGGGATCATGACCTGAGTCAAAGGCAGACACTTAACAGACTGAGCCACCCGGGTGCCCTGCCTGTGTTTTCTTGTAGGACTCCTATGGTTTCAGGTCTCAAATTTAAGTCTTGAATCCATTTCGAGTTTATTTTTGTGTATGGTATAAGCAAGTGGACCAGTTCTATTCTTTTGGTGTAGATGTCCAGTTTTCCCAACACCATTTATTAAAGACACTATCTTTCCCCCTTTGTATATCCTTGGATCCTTTGTCATAGATTAATTGACCATATAAACGTGGGTTTTTTTTTCTGGGTTCTGTGTTTTCTTCCATTAATCTGTGTGTCTGTGCCAATACCATTCTGTTTTGATTACTGTTGCTTTGTAGTATAGTTTGAAGTCTGGGATTGTGCTACCCCCAGCTTTGTTTTTCTTTCTCAAGATTGCTTTGGCTATTCAGAGTCTTTTGTAGTTCCATACAAATGTTAGGATTGTTAGTTCCAGTTCTATGGAAAATGCTGTTGGTATTTGGATAGGGATTGCACTGAACCTGTAGATTGCTTTGGGTAGTATGGGTGTTTTAACGATTTTACTTCTTCCAATCCATGAGCATGGTATACCTTTCCATTTATTTATGTGGTCTTCAGTTTCTTTCATCAGTGTTTTATAATTTTTAGAGTATACCTCTTTCACCTCCTTGGTTAAATTTATTCCTAAATATTTTATTCTTTTTGGTGTGGTTGTAAATGGGAGTGTTGTCTTGTCTTGTCTTGTCTTTCCTTTCCTTTTCCTTTTCCTTTTCCTTTTCCTTTTCCTTTCCTTATACCGAGTTGTGGGGGGGGGTGAAGGGAGAGAATGAATTTTAAGTAGGAGCTCTCACTACCCTGAGAGTGTGACCTGAGCTGAAATCAAGAGTCAGATGCTTAACCAGCTGAGCTGCCCCCAGGGGTGTCTCAATTTCTCTTTTTGATAGGTCTTTTTTTTTTTAATTAGTGTAGAGAAATGCAACAGATTCCTGTATATTGATTTTGTATCCTGCATCTTTTACTGTATTCATTTATTAGTTGTAATACTTTTTGGTGAAGTCTTCAGGGTTTTCTATATAGTGTATCATGTCATCTGCAAGTAGTGACAGTTTTACTTCTTTCCAATGTGGATACCTCTTCCTTTTCTTAACTGTTGTGGCAGAGACTTCAGTACTGTGTTGAATAAAAGTGATGAGAGTAGATATTTTTGTTTTGTTTCTCATCTTAGAGGAAAAGCTTGCAGCTTTTCACCATTGAGTATGATATTAACTGTGGGTTCTCCATATATGGCCTTTCTTATGTTGCGGTATGTTCCCTCTATACCTACTTTGTTGACAGTTGTTATGAATTGATGATGAATTTTGTCAAATGCTTTTTCTGCATGTATTGAGATGAATGTGATTTTTATTTATTTTGTTAATGTTGATTGACAGATACTAAGCCATCCTTGCATCCCTGAGATAAATGCCACTGATCATGGTGAATGATCCTTTTAACATGTCGCTGAATTCAGTTTGCTAACATTTTGTTGAGGACTTTTGCATCTATGTTCATCAGGGATATTGGTCCTAGAAGCTTTTATATCAAACAGCAGGGTCATTAGTCCACTGACGGTGGCCTTGAGCCATGCTGGCAACATTGTATAAGATGTACCTACTGTGGACCAGGCACCCTGTTAGGTTCTTACGTTCTGCACCCAACAACTTAATGTAGGGTAGGGGGTTCTCCCACCCCAGCAATTCTTGGCCACCAGCTGGGTGTCCTGCCATTCAGCTCAATTCTGGCCTGTATATCTGGAAATCACGTCCCATCCCACAGGTTAAGGACTCAGCCCCACCAGACTGCTCCCCACCCATGCCCCAGTTCAGATGCCAGTTACAAGCTGGATTGTCACCTGTGCTTCTTACCAGGCTGCTATAGATGGGAGGTTCTGATAACCCCCTCCTTTGGTTTTATTAATTTGCTAGAGCAGTTCACAGAACTCAGAAACTTTTTACTTATAAGATTGTTTTTTTTAATAAAATGATATAAATCAGGAACAGCCGGATAGTAGTGATGCATATGACAAGGTTTGGGGAACGGCACTGAACTTCCTTGTCCTCTCCAAACGTACCACTGTCCCCGAATCTCCATGTTTACACCAACCCGGAAGCTCTCTGAACACCCCCCTCTTTTGGGGGTTTTATGGAGGCTTCATTACAGAGGCATGATTGATTAAATCATTGGCCATTTGGTGATTGATTCACTCTTCAGCCCCTCTTCCTTCCTTGGGGATTGGAGGTGGGACTGAAAGTTCCAACCCTAGTGACAGGGTTGGTCAACCAGCCACCATTCTTAGGTGCTTTCTGGCATTCACTTCATTAACATAACAAAGGACATCTTGCTGACTCTCCTCCCTTAGGAAATCCCAAGGGGTTTAGGAGCTTTGTGCAGAAACTGGGTGAAGACCAAATGCATATGTATTGTGAATCTTATCACAATTCTGTTTCTCCCATTTATTCTCCAAGGTAGTTGATATTTCTCTTTGCAGATAAATAGATCGAAGTACACAGAGGTTAAGTGACTTACCCAAGGCCACACAAGTTAATGGCAGAGCTAAGATTCAAACTAGCCTGTGCCTGAGTCCAGTGCTGTTTCTAGAAAACAGTGCTGTCCTGAAAGTTAACAACAGTATCTTCTGTACAGGAAGGTAGGGCTTCAGGCAGTATGCTTTGGGAATTTTCTACTCAGTATAGCTATCACAGACAAAAAAGGTTCTAGTGCTGAAGGTGAATAAGGCTCAGTTAGGAAAGTTCATTCTTAATCCAAAACAAGGATTAATGAGGCTGCCCATTTTAGGCCAAGGGATTGCAGCCTTGGGGTGCTTGGAGGATACTTTTGACAAATGCCTGCCCCAATTTGCAGCAGAGGAAAGCTGCTCTCCTTGTCACCCTCCTGTCCTCCTGCCCTCTCTCTGTGTTCGGTTTTAAGCTCCGAGGAAAACGATTGTGTCCCATTTCCCTCTTTTCTTTCCTCTCTCTTACTTAGGTGAGGCGAAAGGCCTTGCAAGAAGAGATCGATCGTGAGTCGGGCAAAACAGAAGCTTCTGAACCAAGGAAGTGGACAGTAAGTTTGATGCTCAGGCTCTGGTCGGTTGCGTACCCCAGCATCCTGACTCCTTCCTCACCGTGCACTATGAGGAGCAGAGTGATGAGAGACCATGTTAGTCCAGGCCCCAGAGGCTGTCCCAGTCTGCCTGCTGGCTCTCTTCACTGCAGAACTTGTCCTGAGCTAATTTCCTTCCTTCTGAAAGGGGTGCTTGCCTCCCTCCTGGAGAGCTGGCCAAGCAAGATAAGCAGCCTGAACCTTTGTCTCCTGCTGTGGACGGGTGGGGTGTCCCACACATTAGTCACTGAGGGCATGAGACAGGCGCGTTCCAGCAGTGGATGGTGACCTCACAAGGCTGCTTAGACCACGGTAGGAGGCAGAGGTGAGAGCGGTGTGCTGTCAGGCCTCTCTGAGGACTGGCTTCAAGGTCCAGTTGGAATGGGAGATTTCCAAAACCAGGCCTGAGGAGATGGGACAGGAGAGAGTGCAGCACAAGGACCACGAAGTCAGGCTGAAGAGGGATGAGAGAGAATGTGGGCAGGGTAGTGGGCCATACCAGGCCAGCCTTGGTGGCCATCATAGGGAGCGTGTACTGGGCTCTAAGTGCTGTGGGAGCTGCTGGAGGGCATTTATGTAGGGGAAGTGGGTTAGAAGGCTTAGCCTGTGGGCCTGAGGACTGGGATGGTGGCAGAGGGTAGAGAAAGAGAAGACAACAGCTTCGTGATCCAACAAGACTTGTTAATAGATTGGATTTGGGGGAGAGGGAAAGAAGGATCCAGATGACAGGGAACCCTTGCCTTCCTACACTATCTTAAGCCTTCACAGTTTAACATAGGAAAGAACAATTGATTTGGATCAAAAGACCTGAGTTCAGTTTCTGGCTCTGCCACTTTCTAGTTGTGAGGCAAGCATCATCCCCTCTCTGAGCCTCAGTTTTAATACCTGTAAAATGAGACTCATACTCTGGCCCAAGGTGGTATGGAGAGGGGTTTTGTTATGTGTCTTTCCTCTGAGTATTCTCTTCTTTCTCCCCATCCTCTTGAGCTGAGCAGAGCTGATAGAACACCCTTATTGAATTGAGGAGGGCAAGAAAGAGGGCAGCCTCATTCAGAACCCGTGATCCCAGAGGCTGTACCTAGAAGGACCTTAGCAGGGAAGAGGGATCCTGGGGCACAGAGGTGGCATCTGCTGAAGACACTTTAGGTGGCATTGCCTCCCAGGACCTAGGGCCACTTGACCACTGAGGCATGTGGTGAGGATTCCAGACTGGCTGTGGACCCCTGTGGGAGGGTCCCCGCTGAGTGGGTCAGCAGCCCTTGAAGAGCTAGCTCACCCATGACTGGTCAGCCTCTGGCAGCACTCTCCTCAGACCCAGTGCAGAACTGTCAGAGCTGGTTTCTTATTCTAGAAATTGTAGGCCTGGGAAGCTGTAATTATGCCTACATCTGGGCCACTATGAAGCTGGGAGAATTTGTCACTCACTCAGGGCAGGTGTAGCAATGACTGGTTCTTACTGTTCTCCCAAACCTGACCTAGAAATAAGTACTAAGCTGGGATTTGGCTTGCAAGTGGAAAGTTCCCAGGCAGTATGGAGGTCAACAATTGGGGTGGGGTGGGAAAGATGACAAATTATCAAGGATTTAAAGTGTGCCAAATATCACGCTCTGGGTTGTTGGTATAAAATCTGATATGATTCTTAGCTGAAACCCTGCGAGAGGGGTATTACACTCCTATTTTATAGATGAGGACATTGAGGCTCAGAGAGGTTAGGTGATTTGACCAGGGTCACACAGGTTGGCTTGATCCTTGGGTCTATGTGACTTCAAAATCCCAGTTTTTTTGTTTGTTTTAAAGATTATTTATTTGACAGACAGCTAGCGAGAGAGGCAACACAAGCAGGGGGAGTGGGAGAGGAAGAAGCAGGCTCCCAGTGGAGCAGGGAGCCCATCGCAGGGCTCGATCCCAGGACCCTGGGATTACACCCTGATCCGAAGGCAGACGCTTAATGACTGAGCCACCCAGGTGCCCCGAAAGTCCTAGTTTTCTTGAGCTGGGTCTCTTGTCTCTCTCACAGATATGGGAAGAACACGGGTCTTTTCTTATGCAGCTCCTCTGAGGGACTGTCTTCCATTTTCTTGAACGTGGGTGATTCGTGTACAGGTGGTAGAGTACTCTGGACAGGAATTGGGACCCCCGAGTTCCTGGAGTTCCTGGAGTTCCTGGGCCAGCTCAGCCGTGGACTCAGCTGTGTGACCCTTGATCCCTCTGGGCCTCCACTCCCTGCTAGAAAATGCAGTGCTTGTGCAAAGAGATGTGCATTTTAGATTCCCATTTGCCCTCCTCCTCCTTCCAACTGTCAGAAACCTTAGGCTGAGGGACAAGTGGATGACCAGCTGGTGAGATGAGGTGAGGTGAGCTGTGCTCGGAGGTTTGTAGAGGTGTGTTGGGAGGTGAGGTTGTTGGAGGTGAGGAAAGGTGTGCCATACTCTTTGCCGTGAGTGAGGGGAGGAGTAGAGCAGACAAGCAGCTCCATGGTGGGCCCTGGTGTAGGCCAGACCTGAGGTGGAATTCCAGTAGGATAGTTAATGAGACTTGTGCCCGCATTAGGCTGCAGACCTCCATTTCCTTATCAGTAAAATGAGAATGCTAACAGTATTCCTCATAGGGCTCTTGTTAGACTTAAGAAGGCAGTCCATTGACGTGCTCATGAGCACTGTGCCTAGCACATAGCCAGCATTTAATCAGCTGGATCCTCCCTGGTGAGGCTGTGGTTGGGGAAAGGGCAGGGCTTTGGAAACCAGGAAAATAACCACCTGTTTTTCTCTTAACACAGGGAACTCAGTTTGGCCAGTGGGATACTGCTAGTTTTGAAAACGAGGAACAGAAACTGAAATTTCTCAAACTGATGGGTGGCTTTAAAAATGGCGCCCCTTCATTCAGCCGCCCCTCCAATACCATCGGAAGGCCCAACATGGCTCTCAGCAAGAAGGCGGCTGACACCCTGCAGCAGAACCTGCAGCAGGACTACGACCGCGCCATGAGCTGGAAGTACAAGCGGGGCACTGGCCTTGGCTTCTCCACCACCCCAGACAAAACCTTTTATATTGACAGGAATGCTTCCAAGTCGATCAAGTTTGAAGATTAAACTCTACTGTCTAAAACAGCCAGAATTGCTTTTATTATTCAGTTAATGCAGTTGAAATCCATCTGACAACTGTCTCAGATCAAACCTCTGCAGAGATTAAGGAAAACTCTGCCCATGTGCTTGGATGAACTGGGGTCAGGGAGCTCATGTTTCCGAAGCCAAGAGAACATGTGAGTGACTCACACCTACTCTTTTGTGTATTAAGCATTCCACCCCTGTGTAGACATCAGCATATATAAATAATAGCTAAATTTGCTGAGTGCTTAGTATGTGCCAGGTACGTACTACTGTTTCCCTCGTGTTAATGTAGTTAGTCATTACGAAATAGGTGCTATTATCCCCATCTTACCGATCAGGAAACTGAGGTTCAGGGATGAAGTAATAAAATTGCCTGGGTTCACCCAACCAGTAAGTGCCAAGTGTTGGACTTCTGTATCTGTTCACTACTTGGAGTGTCCCCTTCTAGGGAATTTCACCAGGAATACTCATGGGGAATGGAAATCTCTTGATAGAAGAGATAGAAGTTTTGTTAGATGTCTAAATCTCAAATAGGAAATAGAATTGATGGTAAACAGGTAAGAGCAAGCTCATTTTCTTTGCCCATCTTGGAGTAGCCGCAGTCAAAGAGGGGTCTGAATGGCCACCAAGCAGAGGTGGCTGAGCTTCCTCTGTGGTTGGGAAATGGGTTTCTAAACCAGTTTTGCCTTTTCTGGCTCTCCTGCCTTCAATCCTTAGTGTTGAGCTTTGATGTAATCTTTATGCTTTAACTGAATTCTGACCAAGGCATTTTAGAGAGACTGTTAGTCATAATGATCCATCGACAAATTCCCAGGGATATGTTTATTAGAATCTTTGTGACCACACGGAAGAGAGTCCTAAGTGACTTGTGTGGTGGAGGTCTAATGCCAGGAGACCTGGATGAATGGGGATGACACAGGACGTTGCCTCCTCATGACACTGTTACCATACCTGGAGTCTACGACCAGCTTTGCAGAGCTCCAGGTACAAAGACCTGTGTGACAAATGACCACCTTCTCCATTCACCTAGCATTTTGCATCTGAAAATACAGGTTCTGAGTGGGATGTTTTCACATCACTTGGCCTGAATGCCTCCTACAGATATCCCAGCTCAGGCGGGCCTAACTAAATAGCCAGCATATTCAGTCTCTCACTGGGCAGGAAGTTCTGATGTGTAGGGGGTTGATTAAGCGACTCAACAAGGAAACATTCTTTTCCTCTCTGCTCCGTCCATCCTATTGGCTTCATCAGGCTGCTTGAAAGAATGGCTGTAGTAATTCTAGGCAGAATATCAAGATACTAGAACATTCCGGAGGAAGAAGAAAAAACCTTATGGTTCAAAGAAAGTTCCAGAAGACCTTTAATCATAACTCATTGCCTAGCAGTGGGTCATATGCCCATTTCTCAGCCAGCCCCTGGCATGTGGAGGAAGATTCTCCTCAGGCCAGTCATAAAGGAAGAGTGAGGAGCAGATGGTGGTGACACAAACGTGGAGTCCACTACTGTCCCACTGGGCAGAGGTGAGGCATTCCTGCCTGAGCGCTGACTAATAAGCATTGGCCAGGTCAGGAGTCCTACAAATCTATGCTAGCAATGTTTCAGGTGAGCCATTTCACTCGCAATGTGAAGTGGGCCTTTGATGCATTCAGCCTTGGGTCCGTAATGGAAGAGGCCATCTAAATGCCTGGAAGGTAAGGTTCTCTGTTTGAGTTAGCTCCTTCAGAGCACCTCCTCTTTTCACAGGGGGATAAATCTCTCCTGGCCTTGATCAACACTATAGGAATTCACTCACTGTACTGACTGTTTCTCTAACTGTTCTTAACTTGCCAAGAGATCACACTACAGTTTGGGCCCACCTTGGCTTGTCAGCAAGGGTTGTTCTCAGTCATCTCTTGGGTGATTCTGGAGAGTAGCTGATCAGTTGGGCACTGTCTTGTCCCCATAGTGATAGTTCACATTAGCCTGTGATGGTCAGGGCTTTCCCCTCCTGTCATTTAGTATAAATAGTCTGTGTAATAGGATTTGACTTTGAAACTTAATGTGTCACCATTGGCTGAAGAGTTCCACTGGCTCAGGGGAAGGTTTCCTGTAGTTTGTTTCTGAAGCAGGGTCTAGCCAGAGCAGGTGGAACAGCCAAGATAGCAAGATGGCCAGTGGCTTCAGAATGGACTTAACCTTGGTCTGCATCGACAAGAGCAGCAGAGACACCATTTCTCAAGTGAGCAGGTCTCTGTCCTGTAGCAGTCTGCAGTCCTGGGAGGATTTTCACTCTGAGCTTCCTGTGTTAGCTGGGCTCCTCTCCTTTGTAAATTAAGCATTGACTTGTGCCACCTCTGCCCCTTTTCCCCATATCCAGTGCCATCAATCTGCAAGGGTTTTTTGGGTGTGATTTCCTGTTTTCTTGATGTCTTGACTCTGTAGAACACAGCATGTCTCCACTGCAACAAGGCGGTTTGGGGATTTTTACTCAGAATCGGGACAGGAGAGGTCTGGCATATAGCATAGCCAAGGTCTTGGTTGACTATTTAACAGTCCTAGTCTTATTTCTCCCTTGGGGATTTTTCACTCAACTGACCCTCCTTCTGTGGCAGGATCCTTCTTGCCTTATAGTTGTTCTTATCCAGCTGTCTCTGAAACCTCATGATTCTTTTTTTTTTTTTTTTTTTAAAGATTTTATTTATTCGACAGAGATAGAGACAGCCAGCGAGAGAGGGAACACAAGCAGGGGGAGTGGGAGAGGAAGAAGCAGGCTCATAGCGGAGGAGCCTGATGTGGGGCTCGATCCCATAATGCCGGGATCATGCCCTGAGCCGAAGGCAGACGCTTAACTGCTGTGCCACCCAGGCACCCCTGAAACCTCATGATTCTTAATCACTTTATTCTCTGTGGTGATTCCTGCTGTTTCTGCCTTAGCCCACTAGGCCCTGCCCTGAGACTTGCTTTCCATAACTAGACTGGCCCATCAAAGGTATTTGCTAGATAGACAAAGTTCTTCTCTAAAAGAAATTGTGTATTCAGCTCTACAAACTTAGAATGATCCCAGTTTGTGATATGTAGAATAATGACCCCCCCCCCCCCCCAGATATCCATGTCCTGGTCACCAGAACCTATGAATGTGTTAGGACGGAAAACAAAGGCAGTTTAGCAGATGGAATTACAGTTTCCAATCAGCTGACCTTAAAATAAGATTACTCTGGATTGTCTTATTGGATCCAGTGTGATCATATGGGTCCTTAGCTGTAGAAGAGGGAGGCAAAAATGTGGACGAGACTTGTAAGAAAAACTCAACAAGCTGTTACTGGTTTTAAGGTAGAGGAAGGGGCCACAAGCCAAGAAATGCAGGTGGCTTCTGGAGCCTAGAAATGTCCAGAAAACATTCTTCCCCAAAGCCTCCAGAAGGAACAAAGCCCTGCCCACACCTTCATTTTGAGGGTAAGCCCCCTGAGACCTGTTGGATTTAGGACAAGTAGATCTGCAGGCTGATAGAATTGTATTATTGTAAGCCACTGAGTTTGTGATAATTTGTTAAAGCAGGAACAGAAAAGAAATATAGGTCTCATGCAGAACTTTTCTTCTTTTTTTTTTTTTTTACCTTATTTCCTAAAATTCTTTGAATTTTTGTTCTGCTGTCCTTTGTAGTGACAGTAGACTTCATCCCCTGTAGGCTGTGGTCTTCAGAGATTGGCTAATTGATTCAGTAATGGGCTGAGGAAAACCACAAAAGATAGAAAATCTAAGCCATTGCCTGGGCCTGGGGACAGATGGTTTCGAAGCTCCTTTGGTGTAATGCATACTCAACCTATACGAAAGTCCAAATTCATGTCAATTTAAGAACATTATGTTACTCAGGCTTGGGAAAGAACGCTGTCGGGTATGAACAGCCTCAGACTAGAGGGAAGGACTTAAAGTGGGTAATTTGTGAATTTGCCAGTTGTGTTTCATCTAAACAATATCATATAGTAATAAGGGTATATGAAATAATTTTAATGGAAATAATTTTGTGAAATAAAGGTCACTTGGTAATATTCAAGCAATACCACATGTTTTCTGAATTTCTGTATGTTCTGTTCAGTAAAGGGGAGCAAAAGGGTTACTCTTTAATGTAGGCTCTTTTCTCAGGCTGGGGGCTGGGGAGTGGGGAAATTCACAGTTGGCCAGAAAATCTATAGCATATTATTTGGTCCTCAACTGTTCAGTAAAAATATGAATTTAATATAAATTTATTTTTTTAATGTTTTTTATTATGTTAGTCACCATACAGTACATCCCTGTATAAATTTATTTTTAAAAATTATTTTAGCCACTTTTACCGAGATTTAACTGTGTGAACTGTAATCCTACATTTCACAGGGTAGAGATGAAATGTAATTTATATCCAATGTATACCTTCCAAAAGTACAAAAATTTGGGGCACTTTAATCCACAACTCAGATTAAATGGATGCATTTTCCTGAGCACAGGCTTCCAGGCTGTGAATCACCGCCAATCAATATTAATGCCTTTACTGATTCAAAATAAAATGTCAGTGGAAGCTCATCAGCAGTAATACAAGAATCAGATTCCAGATTCCAAAAATCTGGTGGTAAAAAAGTAGAATCACATGCAGTTTAGAATAATGGCTGCAAAGCGAACAAGGCAATATGTTTAGACAAGTTCTCTTCTGGATGAAGAGAATCAGAAGTAATTAAATGAACAGTCATGAACATAAATGTTCCTTTGGGAGGTTTATTCAGTTATAGTATACTTTCCACTGAAGCCACAGAGGGAATTGCAGAGTTGACCTCACTTTCTCTAATCCACCATTGTTTTAAATTTATTTTTAATTGTACTTGACATACATTATATTTGTTTCATGTGTACAACATAGTCATTTGACATTTATATGCATTAAAAAATGCCTACCACAAAAATATAATTATCATCTTTTGCTGTACAAAGTTACAACAGTATTACTGATTGTATTCCCTCTGCTTTACTTTTATATTCCTGTGATTTATTTATTTTATAACTGGAAGTTTGTACCTCTTAATCCCCTTCGCCTGTTTCCCTCTTCCCTGCTCCCCCCTGCCCTCTGGCAACCACCAGTATTTTCTCTGTATTTATGAGTCTGTTTCTGGTTTTTTTTGTTGTTGATCATTTGTTTTTTCAGATTCCACATGTAAGTGAAATTATATGGCATTTGTCTTTTTCTGAGTTGTTTCACTTATCATAATATCCTATAGTGTATCCACGTTGTTGCAAAAGGCAAGATTTTATTCTTTTTTTATGGCTGAGTAACATTGCTCTGTGCGTGTGTGTGTGTGTGTGTCTCCACATCAAATTATCAGTGGACATGTAGAATGTATCTGTATCTTGGCTATTACTGTAAATAATTCTGGGATAAACATAAGGGTGCATGTATCTTTTTGAATCAGTGTTTTTGGTTTTTTTTTCAGGTAAACACCCAGAAGTGGATCATATGGTATTTCGATTTTTAATTTTTTGAGGAACCTCTATACTGTTTTCCGTAGTGGCTGCACCAATTTACATTCCCACCAACAATGCATGGAGTTTCACTTTTCTCCGCATTCTTGATAACACTTGTTATTTCTTATCTTTCTGATGTGTGATTTTCATTTGCATTTCCCTGGTGATGAGTGATGTTGAGCATCTTTTCATGTGTCTTCTGGCCATCTCTATGTCTTCTTTGGAAAAATGCCTGTCCAGATCCTCTGCCCGTTTTTAATTATTTGAGGGGTTTTGGTGCTTAGTTGTATGAGGGTTTTAATGTTTTAGATATTAACTCCTTATCAAATATTTACACATATCTTCTCCCATTCAGTAGGTTTCCTTTTCGTTTTGTTGATAATTTCCTTTGCTGTAGTCCAGTTATTTATTTTTGCTCATGTTGCCCTTGCCTGAGGAGACAGATCCAGAAAAATATTGCTAAGACTACTGTCTAAGAGTTTACTGCCTATGCTTTCCTTCAGGAGTTCTCTGGTTTCAGGTCTTACATTTAAGTCTTGAATCCATGTCGAATATATTTTTGTATGTGGTGTAAGAAAGTGGTACAGTTTCATTCTCTTGATGTACCTGTCCAGTTTTCCCAACACCATTTATTGAGGAGACTGTCTTTCTCCCCATTGTTAGATCCTTGGATCCTTTGCCATCGGGTAAATGACCATATAAGTGTGGATTTATTTCTGGGCTCTCTGTTCTCTTCTGTTGATCTGTGTGTGTGTGTTTGTGCCGGTACTGTTCTGTTCTTACTACTATTGCTTTTTAGTGTAGTTTGAAATCTGGGATTGTGCTACCTCCAGCTTTGTTTTTCTGTCCGAAGATTGCTTTGGCTATTCGGGGTCTTTTGTGGTTCCATACAAATTTTAGGATTGTTTGTTCCAGTTCTGTGGAAAATGCTATAGGTATTTTGATAGGGATTGCATTGAAGCTGTAGATTGCTTTGGGTAGTATGGACATTTTAACAGTATTCTTCCAATCCATGAACATGGTATATCTTTCCATGTATTTATGTGATCTTCAGTTTCATCAGTGTCTTAAAATTTTCAGTATAGTTCTTTCACCACCTTGGTTAAATTTTTCTTTGGTATGTATGTATTCCATTGTAGTTAATGTACAGTATGATATTAGTTCAGGTGTATGATACAGTGATTCAGTAATTCTATACATTACTGACTGCTCATCATAATAAGTGTACTGTTAATCCCCTGCACCTATTTTTACCCGCCCCCCTGTCCCCACCCAGCTCCCCTCTGGTAACCGTCAGTTCTCTTAAGAGTCAGTTTTTTGGTTTGTCTCTTTTTTCCTTTGTTCATTTGTTTTGTTTCTCAAATTCCACATCATATGGTATTTGTCTTTCTCTGACTGACTTATTTCACTTAGTATTATACTCTCTAGATCCATGTTGCAAAAGGCAAGATTTTCTTTTTATGGCTGAGTAATATTCGAGTGTGTGTGTTACAGCTTCTTTTTTTCATTTATCTATTGATGGACACTTGGGCTGCTTGTATTCAAAGTAATTATTGATAGGTATTTATTGCCATTTTGTTGCTTGTTTTATGGTTGTTTTTGGTTCTTTTGTTCTCACCATTGCCGACTTTCTTTAGTGATAAACTTGGATTCCTTTCTCTATTTTTTGCAAGTCTATTACTGATTTTTGATTTGTGGTTATCATTAGGTTTGTATATAACATCTAACGTATACATCAGTCTATATTAAGTTGATGTTCACTTAAGTTTGAATCCATTCTATACTCCTCTCCCCTTCCACATTTAAAGTATATGGTGTTGTACTTTACATCCTTTTATTTTGTGAAACCCTTGATTGATTTTTATAAATATGCTTAATTTTCCTACTTTGTGCTTCCTGCTTTTTGTCCTCCTATTTATCTTCTTTCCTTTCCACTCAGAGAGTCCCCTTTAACATTTCTTGTACAGCTGGTTTAGTGGTCATGAATTTAACTTTTATTTGTCTTGAAAACACTTTCTCTCTTATTCTGAATGATAGCCTTGCTGGATAGAGTAGTCTTGGCTGCAGGTTTTTTCCCTTTAGCACTTTGAATATATCATGCCACTCCCTTCTGGCCTGCAAACAGTTCTGCTGAAAAATCACCTGTTTGCCTTACAGGGTTTCCTTTGTATGAAACTGTTTTCCCTTGTGGCTTTTAAAATTCTCTATTACTGCTGTTTGCCGTTTTAATTACTATGTGTCTTGGTGTGGACCTCCTTGGGTTGATTTTGATGGGGGCTCTCTGTGCCTGCTGGATCTAGATTTTGTTTCCTTCCCCAGATTTGGGAATTTTTCAGCTATTATTTCTTAGACTTTCTGCCCCCTTTTCTCTTTCTTCTCCTTCTGGGATCCCTGTAATGCAAATGTTATTACACTGATAGTGTCGCTGAGTTCCCTAAGTCTGTTTTCATTTTTCTTTATTGTTTTTTTTCTGCCTCCTATTCAGTTCGATTGCTTTTTATTACTCTGTCCTCCAGGTCATTGATCCGTTCTTCTCCTTCCTCTAGTCTACTATTTATTCCATCTAGTGTATTATGAATTTCATTTATTGAGTTATTTATCTCTGATTGGTTCTTTTTATGTTTTCTCTTTGTTAAAGGATGTGAGGTCCTCCACTCTTTTCTACAATCCAGTGAGTATATTTATGACCATTACTTTAAATTCTTTATTAGGCATACATATTACTTATTTCCATTTTGTTTAGCTTTCTTGCTATGATTTTGTCCTGTTCCCTCATTTGCGACTTATTCCTTTATCTCCTCATTTTCTTTTTTTTTTATTAAAGATTTTATTTATTTATTTGACAGAGAGAGACAGCCAGCGAGAGAGGAAACACAAGCAGGGGTAGTGGGAGAAGAAGAAGCAGGCTCCCAGCAGAGGAGCCCGATATGAGGCTCGATCCCAAGACTCTGGGATCACGCCCCGAGCCGAAGGCAAACGCTTAACGACTGAGCCACCCAGGCACCCCTATCTCCTCATTTTGTCTAACTCTGTGTGTCTGCTTCTATATGCTAGAAAGTCAGCTCCTGTTCTTGAAAGTAGTGCCCTTATGAAGAAGAAGTCCTGTAGTGCCATGCAGTGTCCTGTTACCAGAACCTGGTGCTTCAGGCGTGTCTACTAAGTGTGTTGTGAGTACCCTGTTACCGTGGCTGAGCTGCTTTTGCTTTCAGGTGTCTGCAGCGGCTGTCTGTTGTGGGCAGGGTTTGGTCCCTGTGTTAGTGGGCCAATCTGGGGCCACCTCTGGCTTGAGTTGAGTCATACTATACTGCCAGAGATGCAGTAACACTCAACTACAGGTCACTTTCCTTGTGTTGACCCCTGAGATTTTGTTGGTGGGTAGGGCCTGCATTCAGACTGGATGTCTGCTCCCAGCCCATTGCTGGGACCACAGTCAGAGTGGTGTGTGTGGTTATCTTCCCCTCTCCCTGGAGCAGGAGTCACTTTGGAGTGATGCTGGCACCTGTCGGGGCCACAGGCACATTGCCAGGCTTGTGACACTGCTTTGAATGGGCTCTGGCCAAGGGTGCATTGGAGGGAGCAGGCCCACAGAATGCAAGGGCGCATGGTTGTAGCAGGGTTTGTGCAGGTCTGCTGTAGGAGGGACCTGCAGCCTCCTCCAACTCCTGCCGAGGCTGCTGGGTTGGCGTGGGTAGATCTGCAGAAGTGTGGGGATGGGGTGCACGGTGTCATCAAGCTAGCTGGAAAGTGTGCTCTGCTGGTTCCTGCAGGTGTCTGTGTATCTTGGCTGGGTGCAAGGGAGGGAAATGGCACTCACGAGCTCCTTTGTTCTTGGAGAAGTGTCCCAAGGATCCCTGCTGCTGCAGAACATGCTCTGGGTCTGAGCAGACCAATCTTCCAATTGTATATCCCAGGATTCTTCAAACTGCTCCTTCTATGTTTTATCCCCATGGGGCTGTTTCTTGTGCAGTCTACTTACAGAGAGAGTCCATTTCCTGTTGTCCTCCTGGCTCTCCCAGAGCTGAGCCCTCTGATTTTTAAAGTTCCAGGTGTCAAGCTGCACCGATTGTAAGAACTAGCGAAATTATGCCCCTTTGCTTTTCAAAGCTAAATGTCATAATGGGGATTCGTCTTGCCTGTGTGGGCTCCCCATGCCTGGGGTGCCTGGTGTAAGGGTCTGTTTCTTTACCCTGTCCATGCCCGTGGCATCCCTCCCTTGAGTGGACAGTCCTGCAGTCATTTTAGCTCCCAGCTGGGTCTCCACCTTTCCTACCCTCTTCAGTGTGACCTCTTCTCTACACTTAGCTGTGGAGAGTCTGCTCTGTCCTGTTTCACTCTTTTTAATGCAGTTGTGAACAGTTTTTAAAAATGTCTCCTAATTTATTATTGGCATATAGAAATGAAGCAGATTTGTGTGTATTAATTTTGTATCCTACAACGTTTACTGAATTCATTTATTCTAGTGGTTTTGGGAGTTTTTTTGGTTTTGGTTTTTTGTTGTCTTGTTTTTTGGTCTTTAGGGTTTTCTATATAGCAGGGTTTGTGCCGGTCTGCTGAGGGAGGGGACCTGCAGCCACCTAAAACTGCCAAGCCTGCAGGTCCCTTCCCATAGCAGACCTGCACAAATCATGTCATCTGCAAATAGGGACAGTTTTACTACTTTACCAATTTGGATGCCTTTTCTTTTTCTTACATGATTGTTAATGGCTCGGACCTCTGTACCTGATCTTAGAGGAAAAGCCTTCAGCTTTTCGTTATTGGGTATGATGTTAGCTGTGGGTTGGGGCTTTTATTATGATGAAGTATGTTCCCTCTGTACCCACTGTGTTGAAAGTTGTTATCATGAATAGGTGTTGAATTTTGTCAAGTGTTTTTTTTCTGCATCTAATGAGATGATCATGATTTTTAATCCCTCGTTTTGTTAATGTAGTTTATTACATTGATTGATTTGCAGATACTGAACTATCCTTGCATCCCTGGAATAAATCCCATTTGATCTTGGTGAGTAATCCTTTCCATGTTTTGTTGACTTTGGCTTGCTAATATTTTGTTGAGGATTTTTGCATTGGTGTTCATCAGGGATATTATTGGCTTATAATTTGCATTTCCCCCCCTGTACTATGTATCATTATCTGGTTTTGGTATCAGAGTAATGCCTTATAGAAGGAATTTGGAAGCATTCATTCCTCTTCCAAGTTTTTGCAGTAACTGAAAAAGATAGGTATTTATTCTTTAAATATTCAGTTTCACCGTGAAGCTGTCAGGTCCTAGACTTTTGTTTGGTGGGAGTTTTTTGATCACTCATTCAATCTCATTACTAGTAACCATTCTGTCCAGATTTTCTATTCTTGATTCAGTTTTGGAAGATTGTATGTTCCTAGTAATTTGTCCATTTCTTCTAGATTGTCCAGTTTGTTGGCATATAATTTCTTGTAGTCTCTTAGAATTCTTTGTATTTCTGTAGTGTCAATTGTAATTTCTCTTTCACATCTGATTTTATATACTTGAGTCCTCTTTTTCTCTTGAGTGTGGCTAAAGGTTTATCAGTTACCTGTTCAGGAGCCAGCCCTTAGATTCATTGGTCCTTTGTTGTTTTGTTTTTGGTCTCTATTTCATTTACTTCCACTCTGATCTTCATTATTTCATTCCTTCTGCTGTGGGCTTGTTTGTTCTTTATCTAGTTCCTTTAGTTGTAAGGTTAGATTGTGTTTTTTTCTTGTTTCTTGAGGTAGACCTGTATTGCCACTATTTGTCTCAAGGTATTTTTTTATTTCCTTTTTTGGTTTCTTCATTGACCCATTGGTTGTTTAATACCATGTTGTTCAGGGTCTTTGTGGTTTTTCTCATTTTTCTTTTGACTGCTAGATCTTGTGGCCTGAAGTGAGTCTCTTGTAGGCATCATATGGATGTGTCTTTTTAATTTTTTTATCATTCTTTTAGTTACCCTATGTCTTTTGATTAGAGCATTTAATTCATTTACATTTAAAGTAGTTATCGATAAGTACATACATCTGCCCTTGAATAAGGTTGCGGTTAGTGACACTAACTGAACTCCATGCAGTTGAAAATCCACATATAACTTTTGAGTGCCCCAAATTTACTGAGACCCTACTGTTGACACATATTTTCTGTTATATGTATTAAATACTGTATTCTTAAAGCTAGAGAAAAAAATCAGAAGAAAATCTAGTTCTGTACTGCTGTAGAGAAAAAATATCCACAGGTAGGTGGATTTGTGTTGTTCAAGAGCCAGCTGTATCATATGTCTTGGTATGGACCTCTTTGGATTCATCTTGTTTGGGGCTCTCTGTGCTTCCTAGTGCTAGAGGTCTATTTCCTTCTCTGGGTTACAGAAGTTATCGGCTATTATTCAAGTAAGTTTTCTGTCCCTTTTTTTTTCTCTCTCCTGGGATGCTTGTAATGCAAATGTTCGGCTTGATTTCTAATACCCTGGGTTCCAGATTGCTGATTCATTTTTCTGAACCCTCTAATTTGATATTGATACACTAGAGGGTATTTTTCATTTGTTGTATTCAGCTCTGATTGGTTCTTTTTTATATTTTCTATCTTTTTTGTTAAAGTTCTCACTGAATTCAAGTCAAGTCCAGCTAGCATCTTTATGACTGTTACTTTGAACTCTTTGTCAGGTAGATTGCTCATCTCTGGTTCAGTTTTGAGGTTTTGTTTTGGTTCTTTTGTTTGGAACATACTCCATTTTGTCTCCTCTGTGTATTTAGTAGGTTAACTACATCTGGTCTTGAAGGTAGTGGGCTTCTGTAGAAGGCCTCCTGTGGGGCCCATAGTGCTGTCTCCCCTGGCCACCAGAACCAGGTGCTCCCAGCATGTCCCCTGTGTGGGCAGCAGTGAGATTTGGCCACAGCTGTTAGGAGCATTGTGGTAGACACAAGTTGTGCCTGTTGGGAAGGTGGAATGCCTAGTCAGTGCCAGTGGTTCTAGTTCTAGCAAGGTAGATGGAAAGTGTCAGAACTGCTACCTGCCAGCATTGGACCAGGGAGGCTAAAAGAGGGCAAGAAAGTTGTACCTGCAAACTCTTCCATTCCCAGAGAAAATTCCTACAGATTGTTGCCCCTCCCAGCACATGCCCTAAAATCAGTAAATGTCTTTCATGTATAACCCAGCAGTTATCAAACTGCTGCCTCAGGCTGGGTCTCAGAGTGATTGAGTTGACCCTCAGTTTTTTAGAGCCTTTGGCTCTCCCCGAGTCAAGCCCCACAGAATTCCACAGCTTGACATCATGGGAGCTCATCTTCCTGGTGCTGCATACCCCACCCAATGAGGGGCTTGACCCTCACCACGGATGGGTGATACCCCTCCCACTTTATGGGTCACTGTGCCAAGGATGTGGTTCTTGACCTCATCTCTGCCCCTCTTACCCTTCTCAGTCTCTAGCTGTGTAAGAGCTGTTCTGCTAAGTCTTTGGATCGTTCTGAGTCAGCTGCGTGTTGTGTAGTTGCATCACTGGTGTGTCCGTGGGAAAGGTGAGTTCAGAACCTTCTTTCTTTGCCATCTTCCCGGGAGTTCCAGTGGGTGCAGTGGGGCCCGGGGTGCCCATGTATGCTTGAGTCGCTGCACCTGCATCTTCTGTGTTGCAAGAGCTCGGTATATACCAGTAGATTCCAAGTCTTGTCAAGAGCTGCTTTTGGTAGAAAAGTTAATTGCACCATCTACTTTTTATCAGTCTTCTGCAGTGGTTTAAGGCAACATTCAAGTCCAAACTTGAGGCCCTCAAATTAGGTAACAGTGACTCTTTGAAAGTAGACACCTTTTCAAGGTTCTTTTTCTAGTTCAAAAAAAAAAAAAAAAAACTACACACGTGACAGATGTTACTTGCCTTTTTCAGTTTCTTGATAAAGGCCGATCTGAAGGCCACTTATGCAAAGACACTGCTACTCTTGTGAACAAGACTGGATTTTAATGCTTTGACAATTCCTACTTCCTGTCACAATAATCTGGGTAGAGGCCAAAGCTTAAACCAATTTGTGTATGTAAAAATAAAATAACAAAAGCAAAGCAGGTCTTTCTTAACTTGGCTTCCCAGCCCCAGTCAGGTCCTTGTTTGCAGAGGGAGCCTGAGGGCCAGTTCAGTCAGGTGACCCATATCTGGTTGTTTGCTTCGCTTCTTGATGTATTCCAGAGTTTTCACCTAGGAGGAAAAGGAACGATCAGTATCCTTTCAGGTTTCCTACTCGCCAACAATTCAACCATATTGCGAGCTTATGCTCTCTTACAGCTAAAGTCTTTTGAAGGATAAAGGAGGGGAAGAAACCAACAAAGTCTGTAAAGTACAGGGTGCCTGGGTGGCTCAGTCAGTTAAGGGTCTGCCTTCGACTCAGGTCATGATCTCAGGGTCCTGGGATTGAACCCCCTCAGCTGGGGCCTGCTTCTCCCCCTCCCCCTGCCTGTGCTCTCCCTCCCTCTCTCTCTAAAATAAAATCTTAAAGAAAGTGAAGTCTTTAAGTACAACTTCTTAGATTATAATTTGCTTATAAAATCAGATTTTGGTGTGACCAGGAATAGCTATTTTTATAGATGTGTATTTTATTCAGAGGGAATAAAAGGAAGGGAGAGGGGGGTTTGTTGAGGCCAGCTTTGCTCTCGCCAGGGGGTTTACATGTTTCACCAGGACCCCCATGCCTTCCCAGTGCCTCACCATGGTCCTGGTGTCTGCACAGCCATGCCTCTGTGCCAGGTGCCACAGGTTCACGGAGAGCTGGTTGAGTCTGTTGTTGCGCAGGTCCCCGTGGGCCAAGATGCTATTAAAGAAGGAAAGGCCCAGCGAGCTTTGGCGCTTCAGAGCCTGAAATAGAAAAGAGAGATTACCATCTGGCAATGGGGCTCAGGCTGGACCCAGTGTTGATGGCCGCTGTACCGTGGATCTTCCGGAGGGCAAGTTGCTTCACCTCCCAAGTCCTGCCTTCATCTGTAGGAGAGTAAGGTAATGCCAGCTCATAGGGTAAGTGAGGACTGAAGGGGATGAAGCATGTAAAGCCCCTCGTTCTGGGCCTCCCACATAGGCATGACTTGGAAAATGGGAGCAGAAGCAAGTGATACTTTCATGAGACTCCGCACACAGCAGGGTAAAGGAATGAAGTGATGGGCCTTCTTGCGAGTACAAATGGAAACTGAAAGGCTCCAATAAAATGTCTTTCAGATGTATCCTCAAGCCACCCAAAGTTATAGCCACTATCTAGGGCAGAAATAAAGACCAAATGACAGCTCCCCATAAACGGCCCAGGCCCAGCTTTCATAAGAACTACCCTAAAATACCAAATCTTGCCTCTGATTAGAGGTACCCAAACAAGGAAATTCTAACCAAAATGTCAGGGTAGACCAAACCTGAATTCAACAGGCCCTGGAGAAAGGATACAAGTTCTCAAAGGTAAACAGAGGCAAGTGGGAAGGCCAAGTGAACAGGTGGGCCTAACCGGCCAGCCACGTTCTATCTCATGTCCATGGGGACCCTGGACAGCTGCTGACCTGGGCCTTTGCTGGATGCCCTGGGCTCACAATGCAGACCATCAGCAAGTCCAGGAAAGCAGATAGGAAAGGAGCCCTTAAAGTGGGCCAGGTATTCTGCTCTGTGCTTTACACAGCTCATTTAATCTACACAGCACATCTTCACGGGAAGCACATTTCTAACCAGCTAGGTACAGGTAGGTACATGTTTTGCACTCTCTCTCAAGGATCCCAACCCTGGTTATTCAAGCACTACACTGGGTGCCCAGACCTTAGAGAAGCCTGGATTATCTGGGTGGGCCCAATCTGATCCCTTGAGTCCTAAAAGGCAGAGAAATTTCTGAGAGACCAGTAACAAAAGAGGAGGCAGAAGGGGTGACATCAGAGAGATTTGAAGCATAAGAATGTGACCTACCGTTGGTGGCTTTCAAATGGAAGAAGGGGGCCAAAAGCCAAGAAATGCAGGCAACTTCTAGAAGCTGAGAACCACGACTAGCCAACAGTCAGCAAGGAAACGGGACCTCAGTCCTCCCACTGCATGGAACTCGTCTGCCTACACCCTAAAGAAGCCAGTCAGTCAACACCTTGATTTTGACCTTGTGAAACCTCACCAGTGCCAACTCACCAAACTGATACAATAAATGAATCTTTTAAGCTGTTGAGTTTGTGGCAATTTTTTTTTAAGGCTGCAAGAGGAATCCAATCCACTCCCAGTTTGCAGAGGCACTCAAAGCGCAGGAAGCTTTGGTGGAACTTGCTCACGGACCACAGCTAGTAAGTACAAAGCAGGGATTTGAGCTCCAGTTTGTCCGACTCCAAAGCCTGTGCCCACAGCCTCCCATGTTCCACTCCAGCTGATAAAATATTCCCCTAGACCCAGTGTTAGCATCACATTAGGAATCCAAATTCTGTAGAGGCTAAGAGTGCTTTTCTCAAATACTCAAGGTGGACAAAACCAACCTAGTAGCCATTGATCTATCCATCCATCTCATTCCACAGATATTCACGGGAGCCAGATTCTCTAATAACTGCTGAACCAACTTAATCCCTCCTGCCATCCTCGGCCAAGTGAGAATTTAAAATCTCTTGGTGGAGGAAAAAAAAACTATCAAGGAACAGCTTCAAGCCCAGTTGGGTGAGGGTGGCTGAGCAGCAATGAAGAGACCTCCACCAGAGGGCCGGCTGAGCCTGCCTTGGCAACAGCCTGGACCAGGTGACAGTCACAGAAGCAGGTGAGCTGACTGAACATCACCGTCAAGGAGTGGGGTCATGCTGTGCACTGCCCAAGCCTGGGGCTCTGGGAAAAAAAAGGGGGGGCACATACCTGGCACAGACTCATTGTCTGGCGACTGCCTGCTTGAGATCCTTTATCTAATCAGACAATGCAGTTGTTCTACCCCAACCAGGAACCTGGGCAGAGATCACCATTCCGTGGGTTCCAGCCCCACCTGCTGCCTGCCTTTTAAACCAGCCCTCGTCTGATGGCTGGGACAACAGGAGGGGGCATTTTCTGCTTATATCTACGGGACAAAGCTAAAACAAATTCTACTTCAAATATAACTAAGACTCTCCCCTGAGAGAGGCCCTTTAATTACACTGAAGTGGGAGAGATTTTTTAAAAGACAAGAGAGAGAATATCTAACACCTAGCTATTTCTCTATTCTGTATCTTCTCAGTAAGCATTTTACCCTAAAAAGCCCAATCCACATGTGTTTCAAATGCACAGCCCATTAAAAATGAAACTATGACAGACACCTGAGGGATGAGAAGTCATGCCAGCCGACATGCAAAGACCCCAAAGCCACGAACACATTAGGAGGGAACCTGATTTCAGGGCCTTGAGGCCCCCCTCCTCTTCTCCAGAGGTTTTTAAATAGAAAAGAGCTCCTTTTCATAATTTTCCTATGAGAATGGTCATTTCCAGGAAGCTCCACGGGTCTGGCATGATTCCCAGCTTCACCACACCCAAACAACTTCATCAAGCTCGTGAGTAAACTGGCTAGCCCCTTCATGTAGATTTAGGGAAAATTGTGGAAGCAGGGCTGCTACCAGCACCAAGAAATGACCTACTCGGGACTGGCCTCAGCACTGGGGGTTTTCAACACCTGAAGCTTTGCTCTCCACCCGGTAGAGAAATCTGACCCCTTCTTCCCGGGTACCAGACTCGATTCCCTGTCTGCAGGGTCCCCACCGTGATGTTCTTGCCTACACTGAATTCCGTGCTGAGTTGTTAAAATGAAGGATAGCGTGTTCCATTTTATCTCTGTCCATCATATTTTTCTAATAAATGTGCAAATATGGAAGGACATTTTCAGTGAATGTCCCTGGTATTTATGGGAGTTGAATGTTCTTTGGAAGAATTCCAACGTTGTTATTTTTTCAGAATCTTGTTTTGGAGTCATTATTGCAATCAGTGCCCCCCACCAAGAGAAAAAAAGACCAATTTTAAATACAGTTACGGCACTGTGCCCCCCACAACTGCAAAAATACATTCCAAGACCCCCAGTAAATGCCTGAAACCACAGACAGTACTGAACCTTATATGTACTGTTTTTTCCTATACACACATACCTCTGATAGTTTTATGAATAACACATAGTAAGAAATTAAAAGAATACTATAAGAGTTATGATAATGTGGTCTTTCAAAATACTGTACTGTACTCACTCTTCTCATGATGATGTAAAGTGATAAACTGCTCCATGAGATGAGGTGAGTGACAGACATTGCGACGTCATGTTAGCCTGCTACTGACCTGCTCAGACGTCAGGAGAGGGGAGAATCTGCTTCCGGACAGTAGCTGGTCCCTGGTAACTGAAACTGCATGGCAGTGGGGTGGGGTGGGGGGCACAGCTACAGTATATACTTCCCAGCTTTACTGTGAGCTTGGGAGTTGTTCTAGGCTGTGGTCATTTCTGCTGTCAGTAAATGGGCACCTCTGATCAAACCCAGCCTGTTGCATCAGGGTGAAGAAATACATTTTTAAGGCACATGGCAAATTTTTCTTGGGTGTAACCTGTTAAACATAGTATGCTCTGAGAGGACCGTGGGCTAGAAGTTGGTGCCAGAACCCATGGTTTTTAAAAATCAGGAAAAGGTGCCTAAGAAGAATTTTTCATGGCAGAGGAGCAGAGGGGGACCTGGTTAGTGTAGCAAGTGCAAGCTGAAGGTAAAGGACCCCATTTCTCCTGTAGGGTAGGAAGAGCTCTCCCCCGAAAACCACTGATATGCACAAAGAAAAGCTAGGTCTTTAGCCCAAAGAGTTTGCCTGTGTTTGAAAAAGGCCTTTCAGTTGGGGGAGAGTTGCCTCTTCTGATACTCACTGGTTTGACAAACCAGTTTCCCTGAAGAAATTGGGGTTCTGATTCTGCCCTTTCCCCTGACGGCCAAGTGCCATCCACGTGTTAACTTCCCCAGAGTTCTGCAGCCCTGCATCCAGAAGGGTCCCCAGGTGGGTGGGACACACCGACACATGCTCCCTAGAGAGAGTGCTATGACGCACGGGGGACCTACTGCTAACCCTAAGGCTGGCCCGAACTTGACAGGGGCCACTGGAGGATGGAGTCCAGGAAAAAAAACCACTCTCTCCAGTACCCGCTTGAATATCCTGGGGATAATGGGAACCCAGAACACACATGTATGTCATACGTGTGTACGCCCACAGCTATACAATATTCTTGTGGTTTTCTGGTGGGGAAGGGGGTAAAAGACAATGGTGGTATTTCATAAAGCCCCGGAAATGAGTATGAATTAAACTTACCAGTCTGATCTTATTTTGTCTTCAAAGGATTTGATGGAGTGGGGATATAAGAGCGAAACCTAGGAATAGGAGAGTCCAGGGAAGGGAAGAGGTGGAAGTCTCGGGAAGGAAGGAAGGGGAAGGCTGGAAAGCCACTGGGAAATAGGCAGTCCAAAATCTGCCTTACGTTTGGGAAAGGGGATTGAGGAGCAGGACGGCAGCAGAGTACAGGGCCTGCCAGGATGAAATCAGGAATGAGCCATCACGTTGTCTCTTGCCAGGTGGGAATAAAAAAACCCGAAATGCTGGCACTTTAAGCAGACACTTGGAGTAGTGAAGAGCAAGACTGAGGGGAGCATATGGAGGCAGAAACAAGTCCAGGCACCAGCTGACCCACAGAAAGAATGCCGAGAAAGGTCAGGCACCAGCTTTGACTCCTCAGGCCCTGCCCCCTCCCCTCCCTTCCCACAGGCCCCGACTACACAACAGGAATCAGGCTGAACACACTTCCAGAGATGAGCCTAGGCCTGAGCAACTAACCGTCTTGGCCGAGCCTGAGACAGGGCCTCTGGGATCCATCTGTCACCTACATGTTTTGGGCTGAAGCTGCATAAAGAGGAAGTGGTGGTTGGCATAACCGGGGAAGAGAACCGGGTCGGTATATAGATGGCACTAAATGGAAGAGAACCGGGTTGGTATGTAGATGGCGCTAAATGGAAGTCAGAATTAACGCCTCAGCTAACTGTATGGAGAATATGGAAAAACTGCTCTGAAAACATAAAATAGGCAACATCTGACACAGCCATGTAATTTGCGGTTAAGAACACGGGTTTTAGAAGACTGCCTCGACCACACTGCATAGCTACCACTCCAGGACAGTCTCCCTGTCTGTACAGTGGAAAGAACAGCTGTTCCCACCTCACTGCTCTGTCGTGAGAATTAAGTGAAATGATAAATGCAGAGTCCTTAACACTACACGCCCGTAGCAAAGGCTGGAAAACAGAACCTCCACTGTGGTGGGACAAGAACCACAAGCCCCTTCTTACAAGGTAAGCGGAAAGGCCTTGGTTGAGGAGGGCAATGCAGTGGTTCAAAGTTCGGGCTGGGGAATCAGGGCAGCAACCCTGTTCTGTCACCAGAGGAAACACAGGGCTGTGGAGAAACCTCTCTGAGCCTCAGTTACCTTTTCTGTCCAATGAGAATCAACACAGCACTTGCATCTCAGGCTGGTCATGGGCATGAAAAAAAAACTAAGATGTGCAAAGCACAGGCAATTTATTCAGCATGTACTGATGAAGCACCTGCTGTGTGCTGGCCTCTGTTCCAGGTGGGGGGATCCTGGTGAGTGACACATGGTCCCCAGAGACAGGGAGGTCTCTGAAACTCCTGTCGCAAGCTCCCAGCCCCCCATGGAGCTTCCATTCTGGTGGGGGAGGCAAGCAACTGAAATCGAGCATTTCAGACAGTGACCACATAGTACAGGAGCAAAAGCCCTGGACGGAGCACTCAGTAATCAGTCTGCACATAAACACATTACCCACATGAACGAGTTTCCTTTCCAGAATGGACCAATGTCCAACCACCCTGGAAACTCATGCGTTCAGAGCAAGCGGCAGAGGGGGGCGGGCAGAGGGCACCTACCTCATCCTTGGCCAAGGTTTTCAGATGCTCCAGGATCTGAGCCATCACCGTCTCACACAGCTTGTTGTTTTCAGCCAGAAACTTGGAGTCTCCCCCATACAGGCTGTCGTTGGAGTCAACTGAAGGAACAGACCGGAGCAGTGAGCAAAATGTGGCCTAGCCATACAAAGGAATATTATGTAATCATAAAAGGGAAAGAAATTCTAACTCGTTAAAACGTAGATGAATCCTGAAAGCTTTATGAAAGTGAATTACGCCAGACACAAAGGACAAATACTGCATGACTCCTCTTCTGCAGGACACCGGAACAGGCAGATGTGGAGAAGGAAGCAGAGTGGAGGTCACCGCGGGCTGGGGGAAGGGGAAGGGAATGGGGAGTCACTGTCTATTTGGTACAGAGTTTGTTGGGAGGATTAAATAAACTTTGGAAATGGGTAGTGGTGATGGCTGCCCAACACTGAATACACTTGATGAAGCTGACTATGCACTTAAAAACAGTTAAAATGGTAAACTTTATCACTATGTGTATGTTACAAATTTTTTAAAAATATAAAAAAAGCCTTAGTACAAAAAGTCTGTATCTTTGACTTGGGGAAACCACTCCGAGGTATTTATTTTAAGAAAATAATCCAACAGGGGCGGCCTGGGTGGCTCAGTTGGTTAAGTGTCCGACTCTTGGTTTTGGCTCAGGTTGTGATCTCAGGGTTGTGAGATTGAGCCCATGAAGCCCTGCATCCGGCTTCATGCTCAGCGGGAAGTCTGCTTGAGGATTTCTCTCCCTTTGCCCCTCCCCTCATGTGCGCACACTCTGTCTCTCAAATAAGTAAGTCTTTAAAAAAATCAGAAAAATAAATGCTCTGTTATAGTATTAAATACATGGAGGACAATAAAAGTATATGATCTATAGTTATTAGTTACTACATACAACACTATACTATTGTCATACTATTAACATAATTACAAAATACTATTTTTAAAAAGTGACGAAAGTATCCATAATAGAGCCCAGATACGTGTACATCTATATCTCCTAATTTATAGCTGCTTAAGAACCAATTTCTTTCTTTTAAAGATTTTATTTATGTATGTGACAGCCAGCCAGTGAGAGAGGGAACACAGCAGGGGGAGTGGGAGAGGAAGAAGCAGGCCCAACAGAGAAGCCTGATGTGGGGCTCGATCCCATAACGCTGGGATCACGCCCTGAGCCGAAGGCAGATGCTTAACGACTACGCTACCCAGGCGCCCCTAAGAACCAATTTTTTAAATTAAATTTCATTATTTCCTGTCATTGGTCTTGATCCTTCCAGAGAATGGGACAGGTATAAGCACACAGTAATTAATTAATTGATAAATTAATTTCAGATACGCCTTCTGTACATTCCTAGTTGCTATTTCAAGAATAACAACTCTTCTTCTTGCTTTTAATTTTGAAAACTGGCAAGGCTGTCGGAAAGTAGGGAAAGCAGTACATTGAATACATACCTGCACTCTCCACCACACACACAGACACACACACAGAGACACACACAGAGACACACACACACAGACACAGACACACAGACACATAACGGGGTTCTTTGAGCCAGTCGTAAGCAGACCGCAGACGTGTTGCCTGAGACTAAGAACAACTGCTCCCCAGCTTCTCGGTCCAAGGGTGACCTCTGACCCACTTCTGAACTGCCCGTTTATGGAACTGTGTCTCAACCACCGTCCACCATTCAGAGGATGACAGCTATTCTCTTAAAGAATGTAAAAGACTGTGATGCTGGTAAAGGAATGTGATTCGGCCATTCACCACCACCTGAGTTTGCACGGCGGCAAAACTGCAGCTGGTGAAGGAATTTCTCACGTCTACCGCTGAGGACCAGAATAGTTCCTGGCATAAATTCTCAGGCTTATTCTGGGCTGGAATCTACTCTTTCTGATGAGCTCAGCACTGGAAAAGAGAGACGGTCTAAGACTGCCCACGGCCAACACACGCACGCACATACACGCACGCACGCACGCACCTCCTGGATGAAGGCCTGCTCTGCACCAGGTTCCAGGCTAGGAGCTGGGGACCCAGTGGGGGGCAAGGCTGATGTGGTCCCTGCCTCACAGAGCCCACAGACTATCAGATGCAGACCAGCAANGCACGCACGCACCTCCTGGATGAAGGCCTGCTCTGCACCAGGTTCCAGGCTAGGAGCTGGGAACCCAGTGGGGGGCAAGGCTGATGTGGTCCCTGCCTCACAGAGCCCACAGACTATCAGATGCAGACCAGCAAAGAGGCAATCACAATAGCATGTACTGAGTGTCAGAAGGGGGTGGTGCAAGGGGTTATGGGATCCTAAAATCTAGGCTTGGGATGGAACTCTGGAATTAGCAAGATCAGGCTAAGCTCTACAGGTTAAATTCACTAGACGAGGTGGAAAAAGGGGACGGTGCAGGATGAGTTTTCCATGCTAACACTTGGTGGTGACGGAGGGAGGAAAGGGGAAACTTGGGAATTAGAAGGAAATTGATCAGACCAGTGTGTGCAGTGGCCCTGCGAGTCCAGGCGCAGCTCTTACGAGGGAGATAAATGACATCCCTGGCAAGTGGCCACTAAGAATAGCCCACAATCCCTGCATCTGTCTGGCCCTGGGATCATGACCCTCAATGCCTCAAGGGCCTGGCAGGTGGCGTGGAGCAGCCGAGGGGCTTCACGTGGGGCATTCTGGGTTGTGGTCTTCCAGCCAGATCGACACTATCTGCATACGAAGGAAACATTCAGTACACAGGCAACCTTCCCTTCCACGTCAAACACGCCCACTCTCTCGCAGGCTTGCGTGAAAGCACTGGGGTTCTTGCTCTACGTGATTTCACAGTGCCATCTTATTAATGGAGAAAGAAAGTAGCAAAGGCATCCTTTGTAAACACAAAAAAGTTGTGACCCTGGTTCTTCAGAGTTTCTAATCTGTGTCAACACTAAAAGGCTGCCTAGAATAAGAAAGGGATGGGAAAGCAAAGCCTCCTTCTGCACCCTGGGCCTCTCTCCTGCTAAGACAATTGTCAGGTCACAATTAAACATCCAGAGTAAACACAGCTGGGCCAAGAAAAAAAGAGAAAAAACCCACCCATCCTTCCGTTTTCTCCTCTAAAAGCTAGACTCCTGCCTGTTAAACCTAGTCACACCCCCCTCTGCTAGCACTCCAGCTCCCAGTCTGCCTTGGCTGCAGAGTGTGGAGGGTTAAATGAATCCGCACCAGAAGAAGAGGGAGGAGAGGGCAGGAGACGGGAGGAGAGGCCTTGCCCCTCTAACTGGGCCTGAGGTTTGCAGACCCACTTCCATGTCAGTGCCTGGTCCTCATAAGTCTCTACAGTTGAGAGCCCTCAATGTGCACGGGCAAAAAAGAGGAAACAAAAATGTCAACAAATAAAGGAAAAGGTGCTCGATGTCATTAGCCATCAAAGAAATGCAAATTACACTCATCAGAAGAGGCAAAATGAAAAAGAGTGACCGCAGGGAGGGAACAAAGGGAACACTCATTCATGCCTGGTGGGCTGTCAATTGGTACAACCATTTTGGAAGACTGTGAGACAGCATCCACCAAAGCTGAACACAAGCAAGTCCCATGAGCCAGCAACTCCACCTGTAGGCACAGAGCCAACAGAAATGTACACCAAGAACAGGTCCGAGAACGTTCACGGCCAGAACCAGAACCACTGGAAACATGCAAATGTTCATCCATTAGGGAACGAATGAATTCTGGTACAGTCACAGGATGGAATACGATACGGCAAGGCCAGAGGAGGAACTTCAGCCACACACAGAATACTGAGTAGAAGCTAGACACCAAAGATGCTAAATGATTTCATTTACATCAAAGTAAAAACAGCATAAACTAACGCGCGATGCTAGAAGTCGGGAGAGTGGTGAACTGTGGAGAGGAAAGTGATGGTGCTAATTGGAAGGGGGCACGATCTGGGTGGGGGTTACCTGGTGTGTTCGCTGTGTGATGAGTCACTGAGCTTTACAGCCGATGGCATGTATGTAGTATATGATACTCTAAAGCACTGTTTTCCTGTCATTGAGGAGGCAGCATGATGCGTGCCCCACAGTTCTGGATATAAATTCCACTTAAATCACTAAATGCCCACAGGACCTTGAGTAAACCACAGGGTCTCTCCGAATCTCCCCTTGCTCGAATGTAAAGTGGGGGCACAGATGCCTGTCTTACACTCTGCAATGCTGTAAGGAGTGTAGGAGGAAGACCCACGGAGTCTGCTGTGGCGTCTGGCACACAGTAGGAGCTCAAGTCATGGGAGCTGTCCTCCTCGACATCAACCAGCCTCCCTGAGTTACATCTTAACTATTAGCCCCCAAATCCCAGCTAGAGGAAGCCTCGGAGAGTCGTCGCAGAAGGCCCTCCCTTGGCACCGCAAATTTGCTTCCTGAAATTTCCAAATATATAGACAGTTGCTTAAACCTTCAAGTCTGTAATTACTGGCCAAAGCACTTTTAACAATAGGGCCATTTTCTGGGAAACCAATCAATGGAAATGAGGGTCTGACAAGCAGGTGGATGCTTGGGCGCTACGGGCAGAAGTCTGGAATTGGGACGGTCCTGTGTTATGTCCAGGATCTGAGAAGTCCACTTTCAAATTCCTAGTGGCAAATTTCAAAATGGCTGGTAGCACATGGGGGAGCAAGGCCACCTCCTTCCTTCTGAGCATCTGAACTAGGGGTTCACGGAGTCTCAGCATCACTTGAAGAACTGGGTAAAGTCCCACCTGAGACTAGGGTTAGGGGCAGGCTCGGGATGAAGCTCAGGCACGTATATGCTTGACCACCTTTCTAGGTTATTCTGTAGTGCACCAAAGAGAGCACAGATCCAAAAGAGTGCTTCTCTAAACTTGTCTGTCGAAATCATTCTGGATGTTTGTTCTAGACAAAATTCTCAGGCCCCTTCTTGGGGATCCTAATTGAGAAGGAGTAGGATGGGGCTCAGGAATCTACTCAGGGGATTCTTATTTGGGCACATTTAGCGAGGCCCTGGACTAGAAGTTCCTGGTGGGTAAAAAAAAAACTAGGGGATTAAGTAAAAGACGACCAAAAACAATTCCACGGGACTTTCATGACCTTCAAGCTCGGAACAGCATGGGAGGAGGCACCCCGCTACCTTTGTCTACGTGGTAGAGGTAGCTCTCCTGGCTCATGGCGGACAGGAGGTGCAGGACGCAGGTGTAGATGCGGATTTTGTCGTCACTGCTGTCCTCCCAGGTGTAGTCCTGGATCACGTTGAGAAGCTCTCGAACAAGAAACAGGACCCCATGTTCGGGATGATCCTAGTGGAAAGACAAAAAAAGGATAAATAATCCTAGACACGAAGCAAGAGGAAGGAAAATAAAACAAAACCCAAAAACCACGAAGACAGACGCGCAGGTCCCTCCTGTTCGCAGCTCTAGAAGAATTACGCCNAGGATAAATAATCCTAGACACGAAGCAAGAGGAAGGAAAAAAAAAACAAAACCCAAAAACCACGAAGACAGACGCGCAGGTCCCTCCTGTTCGCAGCTCTAGAAGAATTACGCCTTCACAGAGGCGAGCCCACTCCTGAGCCTGGTTCAGTAACTCAGAGAAAACGGACAGACTGGTGTTAACCCCACTGATCACCGTGCTTCAGGCTGGGGAGATAAGCTTTGAGAGCCTCCTCGGGTCCAAGGAATGAGGAGGCACAGTTACCTGTCAGCTTAATGGCCTGTTTCCAAAATTACAGTCTTGTTCTCCTATGTGTGTAGCTGTAAAAAGCCCCGCTCCTCCGACTACAAAAGCAAGATTGCGGGTCTTGTAGCAGATGCAACAGTGGATGCCACCTCCTTCGGGTAAACCCCCTTCCCCCCCAGTGATCACTGTCACCACCAAAGGCACCAGCTTTAAATATAGCACTGCTCTTTAGGGCGTTCAGTGACATTAACAGCTAAACTGAGGACTCTCTCTTGGGAGAGGAAAAACCCGAGAGACNTTGCAGAAAGATACTGTCACGACCAGCCCCTCATTTCACAGATGGCAGATGAGCCCTGGAGAGGTTAACCGGCCCCGCGTCACACTGCTGGGACACGGAGGAACCAGGGCTTGAACTCAGCCAGACTGCTTCTCTCAGACCCTATGGAGCTGGCTAACTGGGGGAAGCCCCACACGCAAGCCAGCCATTTGGGACACCGGCACGGAGTATGAGAAATGCTGTAACCAAGACGGTGGGAAATCACCACCACCGACTCCAGTGAGTGTAGATATCAGGGCAACACTTTCAACGGAGAGAAGGAGGGTGGAGGGGGGTGAGAGGTGTGGTACAGCTGTTAACAGCTACAGGAATTGCTGCCTGGCTATCGGCAAGAGAGAGGATGCACGATGCACTTAAGTCTGAATGCCTCAGACTAGAGTGAGCAGAACTGCCCATGCTGGGCTCTGCCGTCCGTTTATAGGTGATCTCAGCGGGCAACTTACCACTGCCTTCCTTTGCTAACAGCTGTTTCTAACTGGGCTATTTTGTTCTGCTAAGTGGATGTTCAAAAATATTTTTTATTTAAGGATCTGCCTTGGAAAGAAACAACAATCTGAACATGCCAGTAACAATTTCAACACCGCTGTTGTAACTACAGTGGGAGCCCATTCAGCACACCTTCGCCGAGGTGGGAGACGGGGTCACGGAGACATAAAGGTCTGTAGGAAGCCATTTCTGTGAGCTGTTTGCTCCTAACTGAAGAGATGAGATTATTTCCAACCTTCTGTACCAGGAAAAATTTTTCCATATGATAGCCATGCTTCAGGGGTTGTAACTTTTTTTTTTTT